>NW_015172572.1:889312-891981 GCF_001447785.1 Gekko japonicus
CCTCTGAATGACACTTGCAGCCTTTTCCTCTCAGCACATGTACAAACAGGAGGCATGGTACTTACACTCTCTACGCAAGCACAGTGGCAGCACACGAGCAGCAGGTTCTTCCAAAAGGCAACAAAAATGGTTGCTCTATACGGGCTAATGACCCAGCAGGTATGGCTCTGCAACCCTAACAGAGAGTCCTGGCCCATAGGTTGAAGACCAGGGGAAAAGAGCTCTCGTATATTTCAGGATTCCTTGAAGAGTGCAATACCTCTGTGCAGGCATATTTTCCCTCCCTGTTTTACTCTTGAAGAAGGGTCACCCCACCTGGTGGCAGGAAACCAAGGCAAGTTTTGTCCCAAGTGCAGCATTTTATTTTTCTACACAAAAGTGACAAATACTTATATGGAAGAAAGCAAAGGGTTGCAGCCAGTCAGTGACATCGCAGATGTGAGGACTGGAACCTGCCCCCTATCCTGATGGCCCCACCAATGACTTTAATCAAACTGAAAAAAATATTAACATCCTTTGGGATTTGTGTAATTAGAATCTGGAAACTGGCAGACCTAATTTCATAGTCCATGTGAATCTATCAGCCAAAGTAACAAATCCTGATGTTTATGTGACAGTCCTTCTGTTCCAGTAGAGATAAAATATCTTATAGTATAAACAAGCTGGGGGCCTGTAAAGAATCTAAAACATTTTACAAATCCCATTCTACCGTTCAAAATCTCCCCCTCCCGTATTCTGTAAACTCTCAGAGGTTTGAGCAACCTAATTTTCCCATTCTCCCTTTACTACACTTTTAACATACTCTTGACTACTTTCAGCATTAGGTGCTTCTGAAACTTATTCAGTTTTTCCTTGTTGTTGTCGTTTCCCAAATAACTTGCGGTTTGCAGTTCTGTACTTTGGGAAAGTGTTTGCCAGGACTGGAAGATGTCAACGTCTTGGGTTCTAGAAAAAAATACCTAGATGACAGGTAGATATTTTAATGGGGGTTGGAACACCTCTACCTAAGAAACTATAAGTTCACTTCCTCATAGGTTATTACAACTGTATTGTACTGTTCATAGGAGCTCCAAAGACCAGGGGCCTACAATTCATAGCTAATAGGGACAAGTCTTTTTGCACTACTGACTCAGTGAATATTCCTGGCTACTTCCCAGCAATTTTTTGTACACACCCACAACAGATGCATGCAAGTGAGGGCAAGTCTCTCAACTAATTTTTTATCTGTTACACTGCTAGGGGGAGGAAGCCCTTATTAAGTGTTGGTAACGGCTTTGTTTTTGTTTATTTGGATTAAATTATTTCAAATTCTATGAGTTGAGGACTTTTCCATTGTATGTGAGTGGAAAGGTAGCTGTTTGTGTGATAATAAGGGGAGGGTGTCTTATTATGAGAGAGAGGCACATCTCCAGAATGGGGTGGTGGTGGCATTTTTGCTAATATTTGCATTTATTTTGTTTGGTTTTTCTGGATTTCCTACACATTTCCATTTGATTATTTTTGCATTTATTTTACTACAAAAATGAAGCATCAGAGTCTTCTGTTTTCTTAATATTTCTGGAAAAGTCTTTGTCTTTTGGTTCCTTTTGGTCCTATTCTGTCTTATCTTTATTTGCATACTATGCTCAGTATTTTGCCACATGATGCCTGCATATTTCCTCTTGGTCTTTCTCTTCTGGCTTAGTGCAGTCCCCAGAGCATCACCAGTCTGGTGTCTCTTCAGCATGCTTCCTTTCCATTTGCAACCTATTTTCACATTCTCTTTTTCTGTATTCTGCCAGTGTGTTGTGCTGACAGGGCATCAGACCTGCAAATTGAAATTAAATAAATTCTTTTGGAAGAGTCCCTTGCAGATACAGGCAATAATACATGTGCAGAGGAAGGAAGCTGACATCTAGTTTGTCATGGGGTTTTTAAAAATTCAGCTGCTTCTCACGTGACACCCACTGCAAGGTGAAATTAAGAGCTTTTGGTGTTTACTCCAAAAATTATTTGAAGCATTTAAATGTAATTGCATTTCACATCCAGACTGAACAAGTGGTTGTTCTGATATGTTTTCACTTAATGATGACTTCCCTCTTATTAATCAGCAGGTAGATTTATAGCAACACTTCGATATATAAAAGTGGTAACAGCGTTCCGTGCGCCTTGGTGTTTAGTTATGCCGGCCGCATGACCACGGAAACATCTTCGGACAGCACTGGCTCTTCGGCTTTGAAACGGAGATGAGCACCGCAACGTTAGAGTCGGATTCGACTGGCTTTCGAGCAAGAGAACCTTTACCTTTACCTTTACAATGTGTAATTCCATCCTTTGTTGCTGCTTCTTTTCTGCAAGTCACAGTTGTTAACTGTTTTTCAGTTGTCTCCACATGAGAATAATTCCTGGCTATGGACTCAATGATGCTGTTAATGCAGAGGCATTTGCAGCAGCAATGGAGCAGCAACAGGGGGTGATTCACCATCCTTTCCTCACTATTCATTTGCATACACAAACCCCACACTTCCCTTGTTCTGCCAGAGGTCTTTTTGCTAGCTTTTAAAAATCAGTGGTAGGTATACTGTTCTAGTATTCCAATGATATATCTGCTACAATTTTTTTTAATGCCAGCAAAAAGCTCATAGATGGTGATGGGGTAAGGAATGGTGGGTGGAAGGGGATAGGGAAAG
>NW_015172572.1:891999-902065 GCF_001447785.1 Gekko japonicus
AGAAAATGGTGTTGTATGTGCGTAGGGAAGTTTTGAAATCTGCACCTTCCCATCCACACTGGAGGGAAATTCAGTTTAATTCTTATGTTTCTGGAAAGATCAGAAGTAAACTGGTTCCAGAAACACTGGAACAAACCATAGGAAAACACAGAAGTTGATGGAAAAAGGCATGATGGTGGAAGATGACATTGTGTGGATTCTGTGATAATCCCTGCTTCCATTTGAAAGCCAGGGCAGAAGAAAATTTCCAGGTGGAAGCAACTCTAAATTCCTTTTTCTATATCGTTCACTCTTTGTACTGTTCCCTGCATTTGGTATACCTCCTAGTCCGTAGTTGTTATGTGACTTCTGCCTTATACCTCCAAGTTTTTTCTTATACAAAACAAAACATCATGGACTGCTAATTCTGCACATTCTGTTCCCAGTTAACACTTCCCCCTACTCCACCCTTATTAAGCCAAGTTCTTTTCCAGATCTTTGTTGTACTCCATGATGTTACAGGAAAGATAGATAGACCTCTTGTCTATGGAACAGTTGTGCCTTTTTCATAATATTTATTGGATATTTATGTGGCTGAAAATACATAGCAAATATGCCACATGACTGTCAGAGGCAATTGAGCATAAGGTTATGATATGTTTTCAGACACACAAATTCCAATTTGAACATTACAGGAATGATGTAGTTGGCAGATAATGGAAATATGCATTTTTACTGTAGTGTATAAAAAGAATTCAGCCTGCTGCCTCTAAAACTATTTTAGTGCTTAGCATGTTATACCTGTGCTTCTGTGGAATGAAAACATCACATTAAATTATTTCTTAAATTGGAATAAGTTTTTAACACGAAGTAAAAGTGCTTTTACTAACAGTATATCATATATACTGAGTATTCTAGTGGTGCTGTGGGGGATGTCTTGTCTCTGGAAGGATTTTTTTTTAATCTACTGGGAATATTTTTAATAGCATTCTGACTTTCATTTTCTGACAAGGCCGTCTTCTTCCTCCCCAAAGGAATACTTGTTTTATATGCAGTGACAGCTGTGAAGGAGGCAAAGGAAGACCAGACTCACATCACTTACCTTCCTACTTGTCATCTCTGCATTTTAAATAGTAGGAGTATGTTCTTCGCTTTTACTAGTCTTAGTAAAAGCTGTGGGTTTTTTTTTTGTCCTTGGAACATAGTAATATCAAGCCATATGGGATGCCTGCATTTGCAATATGACTTGTTTTATACTTGGATTCATGGGCTTAGTTCCAGGCAATGACAACTGTGCCTTTATGCCATAGAAGGTTCTTTGGTCGTCCTTCTGTAGTTTGTGTGTGTGTGTCCTGGCCCCACTGCTAGACCTCCTGATGGCACCTGGTATTTTTGGCCACTGTGTGACAGAGTGTTGGACTAGATGGGCCATTGGCCTGATCCAACATTGGCTGCTCTTATGTTCGTGTGTGTGTGTGCGTGTGCGTGTGTGTGTGTGTGTGCGCGCGCCTACAGGCTGCTTCCACACAGTGATGTTTCTCTGAATTGACAGCAGTGGAACCCTGCTTCTAAACCTAACATCCATACAACCTCATGCTCCAGCTCCTTCCAAACATGAATTGTGGGCTTCCTGGTGCTTTTCCCTCTGAACCAGCTCAAAGAAGGAAGAGGGAGATGGTTGGGGGCAGTGTGTCATACAGATGCTTGCCCCCAACTAATCTGGGGAGGGAGGGGGAGCTAAGATCTGCATTTCCCCCCTCTACTTTCTAGCCCTTTAACAGGATTTTCCCTTTCATTCATAGCTGAGCTGTGGTTCAGCTTTGCCCTGCATATCAGCTGGAAGAGGGGGGGGTGTTCTTGGGCCATGCAGAATATTGACCTGATTGTCATTGCATTGCCAGTGAGCACAATGGGGATGGGGTGTGTGGACACCCTCCCTCCTTGTTTTGACACCACTCACTGCTGCTGCCACAGCAATGGCACAGTTTTGTGCCTTCTATGGAAGCACTCAAGTTAGTGTGCATGGAATTTGCATGGAGGCTATTAGTTCAAAATAGTTAGCAGTCTTTAATGGGTGATGGAGTTGAAAAAATTAACCTGACTTAAGAGACTTCATGACCTTCATCTGATCTTCCTCTTTTACCTGTCAGCATTCTTTTGTTGCCTGAGGTGATGCTTACATTCATTGGCGTATTTATGCAGAACAAATTGCAAATCAGCAGGCAAAATTAAAATGGCCTTTTGCCAATGCGGAGTCCTTTTCTGTTGTGCTTGCTTATTAAGTGCCAGTGGAAATTTAGGAATGCTGATGCTGTGTGGAAAAGATCAGCTTAATTTTTATAACATCACTAATTTGTGCATTTTATGTGGCATGCTCTATATAATAATTGTTGTTTACATTTTCATTAGTAGACCTCTTCCTATGCTCATACACACATCACACGTTCTCTAATGCTATTCTGTGTGATAAAAGAGTAATGAACAGGATGGTTTAGTCAATACCTGAGTCCTAAACACACCACTTAATAATAGTTAACATTTATATAAAGCTTCAGATTGTTCAGCACCCTTCATATTTGTCTGTTGGCTATCCCACCAGTTAGGGTTGCCTGTCTGGAATCGACCAGAGCCCAAGCCTTTTCATTGTGACTATGGCTCTGTGGAATGGGCTCTAGGGTTGCCAGGTGCCTTCCACCTGAGGCTGAGTGGTCAAGGGGTGGGCAGGGATCTTCCAGAAGTGATGTCATTGTGTCGGTAATGTTGGGGCGATGCTCTACTTTTTGGGCAAAACTCTATAGTAAAAATGGCTACAAACCATGGAGTTTTGCCCCAAAAGTAGAGCATCGCCCCCTATGTTGCTGATGCGATGACGTCACTTCCAGAAGTGATGTGAGCACGTTACTGACGTTGATGGGGACGTCTATTTGGGAGTGGCGTTTCCCCACCAGCCAATTGGCTGGAAGTGGACTGGAGCCCATAAAAGCAGTGGTTGTTAGGGTATCAACTGCCTGCAGGGGGAAAAAGTCACATCTCTTTAAAAGAGGTTTATGTACAGGTGATGCTATGCCATGAAATGTGTCACCTGCCCATTTCCACATATTAAGCTTCTAAAGCAACAGGACTTCCCCCCCCCCTCCAAAGCACCTTGACAACCCTAGTGGCTCTGTCTGGAAAATGGGGGGGTCATTCAACTCTTACAGGATACCTCAGAAAGTAATGTTAGAAATTATTATAAATACCTCTCACACTTAGTATTTGTTTGTTTGTTATTTTGTTCTTTAAGGTGTTGACTCCAGCACAGATCAAATCAATTTGTCAGGCAATTTTAGAATCTGGCAAACAGTATGCACTGCGGAAGAGGAAACCAGTTCCACTCATGTACTCTTACTATGGAACAGAGTATCTTGGTAAGTAGGAAAAAAGTCAAGGTTGATATTACTAGGAAAGCTCCCATTGGCCCCTGCCACACGGGGGGGGGGGAGTACGGCCAAAGTGTGGCTTTTCAAAGCCGCACCAGCAGTGGCGGCGGGGTCACACAGATCCCCTGAGCTGCTGCGCAGTTCCTCCCCGGCACGATCAGATGCTGGGGGGAAGCCACTGAAAGGAGAGCGAGGCAGCCGAACTGCGCATGTATGTGCGTGCGCAATTTGGCCGGGAGCCTCGATTGCTCCTGCAGACGAGCGCGCTGGAGATCTCATGGCCACATTTGCTGCAGTGCTTCAGGTAAGTCCTACCAGTTAGTAGGTTCTTTTTTGCACCGCATTTTCGTTCTGAAGGGACGGATTGGGAACGGGTATGCGCAGATTCCCAGATGTTGCGGTGGGATCGCGCCCATTTGCTGCGCCCCCGATCCATCCCTCTTCCGGGCCAAAACCTCCCGTGTGACCGGGGCCATTATTTATTAAAATAACTTATTTATATTTTAAGTGGTTCAGTATCAAAGACATACATACCAACTAGAGAGACAGCAGACAAACACCATTTAGTTAATAGGTGTAGGCTTTCTTTTGTTCAACTGACTAATGATTGGATGGTTATTACAATAATGATTTTACATTGTAGAATCAGAAGGGAACTATGAGACACCTAGCCCAACCCCTAGTGGGGAGGAAGAACCCTCTTTTTATAGTCCCCTACAAACCAGCCTGTGCTGTCCAGATTACAGTGGCCATTATAAGAGAGCAGATGCTCTTCAGAAAGATACTTAATGAGTAAAGCTAACCAGCTTACTCATTCCCACAATTAACACACAGACAAACAAAAGTTATTTTTTTCTAAATAAGGGAAAGCAGACCATTTACATTTCTCAGAGATTATACTGTCCTGTAAAATGGATTCAGTGTTTCATTGGGTCATGTCTAATATATGCACTTTCCTAACAACTTCCCAAGATATTATAAATTGTCCATCTTTTATCTCTCTCCACCTCTTGTGAACGCCACTATTTATCCCTTTCCATTTGTCTGCTTATTCAAGCATTACCTGTCTCTTGAAATCCACTGGAAAACAGTTTTGTGTGGTGGTGTTCCATCTGGCACCCATGTGAGATTTTACTGCATAAATTTGATTAACTTTGTAGTGTTTCCAATGCATGCCAGTAATCTGACCTGATCCACAATGTAGGCAACTTACAATTATTACATCCATAACAGTGAAGAATTGTAGCCTCCACACACTTAAATTAACTCGAAGGGGCTTTGTTTTCGGGTCCCTAATATAAATAAAATTATGTTTGAAAGGTATGAATGCTAGCAAAGCTTATGCTCAGTCTATATACAGTTGGGTAATCAAATCAGAAAATATAATTTAATACAGAGATAATGGTAGGCTCAGAAAGGCAGGATTTAGCCATGAGGTTGAGAACTAGAATTGATTGCATGGGTATAAACAGGCATTAGCACAAAACCCCAGGTTTGCAAGAGTTCATAAAAGTAGTTTATGAAAGGATCATATTTATCTTAGATCTTCATGAGGGGCAGAGTTCTAAGATGTCAGTAAACACTAATAGAGAGTTCCAGGAGATGGGCAGGCAGGGTACCAGATTGTAGATGTACAGCGAAGAAGAGATGCACATCCATGGAAGAGCTCAGAAAAGCAAGAGCTATAAAAGAAGCCCGTACTATCACTTATGGTTTGCAAAGTCATTTGGAGAACTTTGATATAAAGACCTGCCTAGATTTCAGAGAAGATCTGCTAAACTGTCATTACAACAAACCAAACTGAGAACTGGGTGGAGTTACTGTACTAGAACAAATCCCATCTGAAATGAAGGGAAGACATGATAAATGTGAAATCCTCCCATTCCCTAGTCTTGACAAGTATTTTGCGAAAACATAGGCAGTAATCAGATGTAATTGTGGTGTTAACAATAATTTTTACATGGCGTGACCCTGTCTTTTGGGTGAGAGCAGTGTCTCCCAGCTGCTACTTCTAAAACCAAACTCCATGAAAATTCAGCAGAATACTGTTTATTTCAACTATTTCTTCCTTCACAGGGGCTGCTCATGGACTTTCATCCATCCTACAGATGCTGCTCTCTTATTATGAATATCTCCAACCTGCTGATCAAGAACTAGTGTGGCAGAGTGTTGATTTCCTTATGGATCAAGAACAGAATTCCAACTGGGCTCCAGAACTAGGAGAGACAATTGAACGAGAAAATGAGCTTGTTCACTGGTGTCATGGAGCTCCAGGTTCTTTCCATGTAGATACTGTGAAGTGAAAGTCTGATACATTACTCTTTTGCTCCCTGTTTTAGACAATATCATTTTGCTGAGTGTGATGCCCTCTGGTGGCAAGAGAACATCATACCTGGGGTCCATGGGGTCTTCAAAGCACTAGCCCAGTCATTGCTTTCTGTTGGCTTGGCTTCTTCCTTCCGTTCCTTCACTCTCTCCCTTAAGCCAACCTCATCCTGTTTTCCCTTCCTCCCTATTTATAGCCTCAGCTCCACACCTAGTCCCTGTGGTAAGCTCCACCCTCCTCTTCTATGTTCCCTGCTCTTCAGCCAGCTCCTGTTCTCCATAGCCATGCCCTGCCTTAAACTGCCTGGGCCCAGAGAACTACTGTTGTTCCACAGAAGCTTGCTCACTATCTCCACACCTTCTGAGCTTCCCTGTAGCAGACGGGCAAAGCTGTCCTGGAGTTGAGGCTACCCTGGCTGCGCCATCTTATAGAAATAAGAGCAAAAACTCTTCCCCTGCTCCACCGAACTAGAGTAAATCAGCAACAGGAAAATACCATAGTATAGATTATCCTGAACAGAGAGCACAAACCAAAAACAGGTTTCAACGAAATTAAAAGCCCACTTAAACAATGGAGACTCTACCACCTCCTGAAAGGCTAACAAAGATGATGCAAAACAAGCTTCATGGGGAAGGGAACTCGATATAACAGGGCAGCCACAGAGAAGGTCTGGTTCTGTTTAAGCACCTGCAGCAGCTCACAAGGCATGGGAAAACATTGCAGGGACTCTTCGGATGGTCTCAATGGTTAGGTAGGTTTGTACTAGGGTTGCCAGGTCCAATGGACCAGCCAGCAGGGGTTGGGGGTGAACTTACTGTAAGGGGGGGGAAGGAGCCGGAAATAAACGTGACATGCCTACATCACTCAGAAGTAGATGAGTAGTAGCAGTAGAAAAGAGCAAGAGTCCAGTAGCACCTTAAAGACTAACAAAATTTGTGACAGGGTATGAGCTTTCGTGAGTCACTACTCACTTCTTCAGATACTTTAGCAGTGACACACAAAAGTTCATATCCTACTACAAATTTTGTTAGTCTTTAAGGTGCTACTGGACTCTTGCTATTTTCTTAGACCCAGACAGACACTGTCTCTTCTCCTTCAGTGTCTGCACTATTGGTTTCTGTGTACAGGTTAGCATTTAAAAACTGCTCAGCAGTTTCCCAAACCTGATTTGGTATGACCTCTCCTTAAAGATCATACTCAAATTGATTTTTGGTGCAGTGTGGATGGCAAGGTGTGGATCTGGTGCCATTTCTCCCCTGCACCTACCATCCCCCCCCCCAATCAGTGTCAGGCTTTTTCTTGTATTGGCAGTAGATATACCACTGTAGCATTCTTAAAGGTATGAGGGAAAGCTTGGAGATCATCCCTTTGCAGATACTTGCAGCTGTGAATGCCTTGGCATTCACAGTGGCAATGAGAACAAAATGGGGTATTGCTCCCATATAAAAGTATCCAGTCTCAAGTCCCATATCTGACATCTGCTACCAATTAATTTTCTAATACCATTTATTCAACCTTTCCTTCTCCCGTCACTTTCTCCTGTCCAGTTTATTTAGCTTGCAGGCAGGGATAATTCTGAAACCTTAGTACATCAATAAATAACAGTAACAGTAGTAATAATATATTGAACAAAGACTGCTGTGTTGTGCAGACACGAGAAGAGTTAGATCCTTAACCTGAAAGTTTCACATTTGAGATTAGGCCACTATAATCAGGGGAAGAAGAAAAAGGGGGAAAGGACAAGACAGGAAAATGTAAACAAAAATTAAATAGAATGGAGTGGAATGGGTGAAGGACTAAGGGACAAAGGCAGGCAATTAGAAAACCTAAATGTAAAAGAATTTGCATGAGGATTTATATGTGGCATTGGAAGGGAGAAGCAATTAGATTGCTGAGAGAGTTCCAACCATGAAAGGTGAGAAGGGAGAAGGCAGGCATGGAGCCAGTTTAAAGAATGGGAAGCTCAAGGGCAAGCAAGCACCACAGAGGATAAGGCGACAGGAATGAATATAGAAATGGAAAAAGACAGATGAGGAGAGGAAGAAAGGTCATGAAGAATGTTAAAGGCAAATCCAAAAATATTTGTGCAAGATTCAAGTGAAAGGGAAATGTGGGAAGAAAAAATAAGTTTCCACTTCTGACAAGCTGAGCTTGAACTGATTGGACAGCATTGAACTGCAGTGACAGAAAGAACATTGTCAAGAAAAAGATCTATAGTGCAGAATTCAGCACCAGCATAAATAAAACTCAAGTCACATAAATATGTGAATTTACCCAAGAGGAGACCATATGAAGACAGATTACAAGAAACACAGGTGAAACAGCAGGGAACTGGATCTATGAAATCAAACAAGTGGAGAGAATGGAGAAAAGGAGGGTGGATCCTATGCCTGCCACGGAAGAGGCTCTGCTGGTGCAAGAGGGCAAAGGGGCAACTTCACCAGCTTCCCCCTCCTCAGGGCAGCTGCTCACGCTGTATAGCTTTTTGTCCAGCTGGGTCCTCCAATCCACAGCATCAGCCTTTTCATTACTCACAGGTGGCTGCTGGAGGAAGGAAAGGGCAAGGAAGACTCCCCACCTTGAGCTCATGGAACTGTAGGATCCAACCCATTATGATGAATCATGCCAAAGACAGTAGTATATTTTAGTAAAATGAGAATAAAATAACAGACCACTGGACTTGGCAAAAAAAAAAAGTTGTAACAGTAGGTACCAGAAAGTGGGGAGGAGGGAATGTCAAAGTTATAGGGAATAATTCAGAGAAGGATGAGTTTGTGATATGCTACCAAGTGGCAATATAGTAGCACCAATTGCTTTCACAAAGCCATAGACAATCCGACTAAAGAGGCAAATGGATTCAGGAAAGGTAGCTGGGAAGTCTGTCCTATCAGATAGTTTATACCCAGCAATAATATATAGATGAATATATATATTCACACCTCATTTCTTCAATGATACATATAATATTTCTTTGTTGTTTCTATAGGAATTGCATACATGTTTGCAAAGGCGTACTTAGTGTCCAAGAAGCCCCAATATCTAGACAGTTGTATCCGGTGCGGAGAATTGACATGGCAGAAGGGATTACTGAAGAAAGGGCCTGGAATATGTCACGGGGTGGCTGGCAGTGCTTATGTGTTCCTGCTCCTGTACAGGCTAACCGGAAACTCTAAATACATCTACAGAGCACAGAGGTTAGTACTGGTGGGTTTAGTGGTTTTACAAAGGCCTATATGAAACATAGAAAAGGGTTATAATTATAAATAACATTCTGTGTACTCTCTGAAAGTCCATTATATTTGTACTTGTTATCACTTTATAACTCAAATAAATAAATATTGAAGACTTTAATTGTTTTGTTTATATTGAGGTGTGCTGGATAAGCCAAACTGCGGTTATTTGGCTCTGGGGAGAAATACCTATCTTTTTTTCTGGGGCTAAATGCCACTCTGCCTCCTGTCTTTGCTTTGGGGTAAGGTTGTTGATCAAGCATTCACAGACTTCTGTCAGTCTGGTTTTGGCACTAACTGCACTTGCAGCCTTAATTAATAATCTCACCAGACTTCTGTCATATATGGTGGTCTTCCCCTTTTGTCAAATGATTTTGGATTAAAGTGGTTAAAGAAAAGGAATATATTAGGGATGCCAGCCTCCATGTGGGACATCGGGATCCCCAGGAATTACAGCTCATCTCCAGTCTACAGAGACCAGGTCCCCTGGAGAAATAGATGCCTCAGAAGGTGGACTCTGTGGCCTTGTACCCCACCGATGCCCCTGTTCTCACCAGGCTCTGTTCCCAAATCTCCAGGAGTATTCTAACCTGGATCTGGCCACTCTACCTACCCCATCCCCTGCCAGAGGCTGGGGGGACCTGGCAACATGAATTTTAAGCTTGAAAATACACCTAATGTTTGGTTGTTAGGAATGATAAAATATGTATCCATTGTTAACAGAGATACGGTTGTGTTCCACATGGGCATGGGATTTTGTGGTTTCTCCATTGCTGGTACAGCTGCAGATAAAGCACAGCAGCGACAAGGCTTCCGCATTGCAAGTTTCCTCACAGTTTCTTTGCCCAGTCCCCCAGGAGTGCTTTTTACCCTGGGTTGTAAGGGCTTTTACAACTCTTATATTTAAAATCAGCAGTAGAATATCAGAATAGAAGACTAGAGACTTACCTTTTAAAAAATGAAAGCTGAGTATTCAAAGAACCTGAATTAATATTAATATAACAATATTCTAGTGCCAATTTTTTTAAAAAACAAAAAGCCCCTGGTGGCAGGGAGAGGAAATGGCTACTGCAAAGAGAGGGTCAGGGAAAATGGCTACCACGTGGGCTGGG
>NW_015172572.1:902355-906999 GCF_001447785.1 Gekko japonicus
GTCCCCAGTGTGTTCCCTCAGCAAACACCAACGCCACTGCCGCCAATAAGCTGCAGCCGCCGAGAAACCCTTCAGACTGTCGTCCCCGTCGCTGAGCTCGTCCCGACGCTGGTGAGATCCACCGCCCGGGCCCCAAGCCTACAAAGGCTCCCTAACTGCCTTGTGCTCCTTCCTCTCCAAGCACGAAGAGAGCACCTGCCAGGGGTAGAGCAGAGGCAGCCTTAAAGAACAGCGCTGGCTCCGCTCCCCCTTTAGGGGCTGAGCAGCCCTTCCTCCATTCCTCCTCACGAGGAGGCAAAGGCCGTTGGCTGCCTCCTGTGGGGCCGGATTTTATGACATACAACAAAACATTCTGGTGTAAAATGATAAGCAGGTTTTGGGTTAGATCCAGTCATCTTTTCCTCTCGGTCTCCACCAATTCCCCTCCTTATTACAGCCCGTATTCCACATGGCTTTTGTCAATGAAGGTCCCATGATACCAAACATAGCTTTTTTGGGTGGTCAAAGGGAACTCCTTCCTTCCTTTTCACCAGTAGAAAAATTGGTAAGAGCCAACCTTCTGTACATCCACTGAGAACTGCTGAGAGATGCTACAATAAAATCATTGTAGACAATGCTAGAAGCCACTATGAAATTTATAGGTGCCATGGTGATAGGTTTGCCAAGTGCTTTTTGAGCTGCAGTGGGGGACTCCCGGCTGGTGGCTGGAGTGCGTGCGTGCACGCGCGCCACACGCACATCACCTGGAAGTGATGTGACAATGCCGGACATGCTGGGGGCGGGGCCATGACCATCCGAGGGAAAGCATAGAATTTTCCCTCGGATGACCGTGGCCCCGCCCCCAGCGTGGTTCCATCACTTCCGGGTGATATCCATGTCGGGGGGGCCCGATCCACCGGTGGCAGGGAACGGGCCTCTGGGGCGGGGGTTCCCCGCCCCCCGGGGGGACTTGGCAAGCCTACATGGTGACCTGCTCCCCGCAATCTGTTGAGCATAGGGCTCTTTCTGGGCATGCCACAGGTCTCCACACAAATGAGGGAAATGTGTTGTCTTTGTTTCTTCCCTCATCTTGAATTGTGGGTGGGGCAGGGCATGGTGACATCACAAAAGCATGCCAACTTTTTCTATATGTGACAAACATGGAGATGTTACTTTGCTGCTCTGTGAACAGCGACTCTTGGTGATATAACTATTGCACATCGTAAAAATGGCAACATAAAATTACAACATCATCATATATCTAATTCCAAGATGGGCCACAGGGTGTGTCTGCAGAAGGGACTTTGGGCCTGCCTGCCAACACCTCTTTGGATGAGGAAGAGATGGAGGAAGCTGACCTCAGCCCTCAGATGCTGCAGGAAGAACCACCAGACAAGGTGGAAACTTCATCATGTGCAGACAGGGAGTCTCAGCCTGCAGTTGGCATGCCAGGATCAGAAACCAAAACAGAGGCCCTGCAGCTGCCCGCTTCACCCCAGGGGTGGCCAGAGCCCTTGGAACGCCAGAGAAGGAGGGACCAGAGGCAACTCTGGGCAACTCTGCCTGTGATTTGGAGTCATTATAGGATCAGGGCTGGCAGCCTTGTAGGCTGCTCATCCATAAAGGACTTTTACCTGTTCTTGGATGACTCAGCAAGTTGAGGAGTTGCACCTGGCCTTGAATGACTCCTGATAAAAGCTGCCAGAAAAGGGCAAGCCAGTGTGAAAACAACTTGTCCACGGTCCTGGTGGGGTTGTACCTTAAACTTCTGTGTGCTTTGATATACTGGACAGTGATCTGGTTTGGATTTGCCCTTCTGGTTTGACTATTGGCTTGGACTATTGAGTAGCTGTGTTTTGACCCTGGGTTGTTCCTGGACTACGCCTTTTGCTTCTTGCCCCAGGTGCCTGCCTGAGCCAGGTCAGTTAGGAGGATTTCTCTACAAACCTGAAGAAATCCTAAGTTTGCAGAACTTCCCCCAGCCCCGTGCACTGCGGCCCCCACCCCACTTGCAAAAAGACCCTTTAAAGGGTCTTTTTGCAAACTGAGCGTGCAGCCCATGACTGCCCCTCTCTCTCCCTCCTGCTAGATTTAAAGGGCCCTCCAGCTGGTCGGTGGGTCACGTGGTCTCTGCCAATCAGCTGAAACCCTTTAAATCAGGCAGGAGGGGAGGGAGAGGGGTTGCCAGGTGGGTGTTCACTCCTGGGGAAAGGGCTTGGGGAAGGGCTTAAGGCATCCCCACCCTCCTCCGGAATGCCCCCCAAATCCCTCTGCCGGAGCAATGAGGGGGAAGTCCAAACAAAACATCTGTGACAAAAATAACGAAGAGTCAATAAAGATCTATATGCGAAATTGTTTACTATAATAATTATAATTCTGTGGGCAGGAACACACAGGAACAGAGTTCCGGATGGCTTCAGAGTTGGCCACGCCCACTACAGCCAAAACCTCTGCGTGCGTGGCTGCAGAGGGACGGCCTGGAGAGTGACCCCCCCTGGCAACTCTGAGGCAGGCCGGCCTCAGAGGGGGCCCTGGAAGGATTGGGGAGGCATTTAAATGCCTCCCCATGCCTCCCCTTCCCTCCACGGGCCAGCTTGCGGGGCACCTGGGCAAGCCATGGGGTGTGGCCTAATATGCTAATGAGCAGCACTGTCTGGTTTTGGCCTAATATGCTAATGGGGGTTTCTACTGTTGGGTGTGGTCTATTATGCTAATGAGTTCCTGCTGGGCTTTTTCTACAAAAAAGCACTGCTTATCACTGTAAAGAAGAAAATACACATTCAATTATAATAACAGCTATAAAAATTCATAATGAACCATTACACTCCAAAATATCACTTATATTTCCACTTATCAGCTCTTGAAATAAACATCCCATGTTGACTCTCTGATATCAGAACCCAAGGTCTTCACAATGAATTAGTTGGTTTCTAGAAGCTAAACATAAAGCCTCCACTACTAAACTCTCACTTTTGGCTTCGGAGCAACAAGGGGGCCTGGCAACCCTAATCAAAATGCTAACAAAGATCCAGAAACTAAATGAAATCTCTGCCAGCGAATATCAAAATGAATTTTCTGTAATGACTAACTTTGGTTGGTGGAATTTGGTGTCTAAATTATTATAAGCAGTATACTACATTTTTCTCCATGTATTAATTGGTTGGAATTATTAACTGATAACGTATCATCTTGTCATAGATTGTATTAATATTTCTATATCAATGCTTTAATAAATGCCTATACGTATGTGCTCCTACTTACTTTGGGTTTGTTTTTAGAGTATGCCTGAGACCAAGTTCCAGCCTAAAAATAGCATTTCTAAGAATTCAAGTTGCAATTTCAAATATGTTCTGCCCAACAGATAAAAATGGTAAGTAAGGGTCTGACACGAGCAAATGATAACACCGAAAGCAATACTATGCTAATTTGCTTGTGAAATGCTTTTAGTATCACTAACCAAGATAACTATTACATTAAACAGGCAGCATCTATCTACGTCCCTAACAGTGCAGTCCTAAGTGCAGTTACAGCCTTCTAAGCCCAATGAAGTAAGTAGCTGTGGAACAGTGCAACTCTGTTTAGGATTGCACTGTTAAGTTCTTACTCAATGAATGTCCTAGGATATCTCTTACTCTTTCCATGACAAAGTGTGGCAACATTCATTGCAGTATTTGCCATGTATGAATTTTGCATGGCTTTTGCTTTTAATTTTTTCCCTCGGGCATTTGTTTTCAAAGGCTTGATGTTTACTGCTGAGGTTCACATCATTCCTGCCAACAGTTTCAAAATGTTTGTCTCCGGGCAATTACAACTGGGTTGTCTTCCTTTTGCAGTTTTAAAGATTATCCGTTCATAGCCTTAATGGTGGATCAAGACCAGGGCTTTTTTGTTGGGGGAATGTGCCCGAATGGAGTTTCGGAACCTCTTCAACGAAATTCTTTTAAAAATGTTTAAAAGTTCATGAGTTTTCAGTATACAGATTGAAAACTTCATTTCCCTCTTGAGAGTTCCGGCACCTCTTTTTCTTTTTTCTTTTTTAAAAAATGCCCTGATCAAGATCAACATCTGTAGTGTTGTTCGACTTCACTGCAGTAACTGTGAAAACAATTTATGTCATCTACTTAACACTCCAGTTAAAATTTATTTAGATTTTTATACCTTACTTTTTTCTCCATGATGCTGATGATACATCATACTCCCCTCCTCAGTTTTACCCTCTCAACTGTTGGCAGAACAACAACAACCCTGTGAGATAGGTCAGGCTGAGTGTGTGTGTGACTGGCCCAAGGTCTCCCAGCCAGTTTCCATGAAAGAGTAGGAATTTGAACCTGGTCTCCTAACAATTACACTGCACCAGTCTAAATACTGTTCAGTGGAATACATGTCCCACATTTTTAAATAAGCTGTTCATACTAGTACCAGGGGTCAATCATGCCTTCATAGTCACTTAAACACTAGATTCAGGTACAACCTACTCACCCTTTTTAAAAGTAAGTTTTACTAATTACTAGGGTTACCAAACCCCCCCGGGGGGTGGAATTCCCCCTGGTTTTGAGCCCCGATTCCCACTCCCGCGGAATCAGGGCCCGGGGGAAACCCCACCCCCGCGCGCGCGTCACCTGGAAGTGACGTCGCACGCTGGGGGTGGGGCCACGCCATTTGAGG
>NW_015172572.1:907115-930087 GCF_001447785.1 Gekko japonicus
AAAAAAGATGGGACAGAATATATAAATGGATAGAAGACCAGATAGAACTGTAATATAAAAGTTTATTTAGAATATGTAAAAGAAACAGAAACACAAGACCATCAACTGGTAATGTAAACAATTTAAGGAAAATGACTCTGACGTGTAATGTAACACAAACGGATGTGAAATAACTGTGTACTACTTTTTTATAAAACAATAAAACTTTAAACCAAAAAAAAAAAATTATGATGCAGCAGAAAATCCTGGGCAGATGGTCTGGCTTCTAGGGAAGGTTGAACACTGGGCACCCCTATTTTAGATAAGGTCATTTTAGGTATTTACAAAAATCAGAGTCTGAGGAACAGGTTGCTAAGAACCTTAAGGCAAACAAGAAATATCTCTTCAAATATACCAGAAACAGGAAACCAGTGTGAGAAGCAGTTGAGCCTTTGATGACAAAGATAAAAAGACCGCTTGAAGAAGAAGAGAGATGTCAAACTAGAAGAAGCTGAATGAAATCCTTACAGCTGTTTTCACTATGAAAAATGTGAGACAAATACCTACACTGGACCTGTTGCTTTTGGGAAGGGTATCTGAAAAACTGAGTCAAGCAGAGGTAACAAGAGAAGTTCTAGGGCCAATTGTAAATTGCCCGTTATCTGGGTCTGGATCAGTGCTCCCTCTAAGCTGTGGGGTCTTGTGAGCAAAAATTCTACTTTGTGAGCTACTGGCATTAAAGTTGTGAGCGAGCGATTTGGCTACTGCCTAAATGAGTTTGCTCTGGAGCGATCCTTCCTGAGCTAAGACAAAAATGTGTGAGCTGGAGGCTAAAAAACTGAGAGCTAGCTCACACTAACTCAGCTTAGAGGGAACACTGGCTCAGACCCAGAGGTCATTTCGGGGGGATCGCGGGGGATCGCAGTTCCCCTGGGTGAGGTATGGGGGCGGGGCACATGACGAAGCCCCGCCCCCTGCTTCCGGCCGCCCCGCTTCCAGCCCTCATTCAGCCAGGAGGAGGCAGGAGAAGAGGGAGGGTAAGTTGCTTCCTCCCTGCCTCTCCCCACCCCTGCCTGCCTGGGGCCAGGGAGGGCCTTCGCGGGGCTTCCTTGCACTCCCGCCGACCTTGCAGGTCCACCGCCGGGCCCCTGATGTCAGGGGGTGTGGCATATGCTAATGAGTTATGCTAATGCGTTCCCCTAGCTCTTTTTCTATGAAATGACCCCTGGGAAGGGGTATATGTCCAGAGGACATCCAGGAAATTAGCCGAGTGGCCAGTTAACCTAACAGCTGTTCTGGACAAATTAGTAGAACCTGCTGTTAAAATAGCACAACACCTATATCTCGGCTACCATTGCGTGGTCCAATTCAGATCCAGCGCAACTATTTACAGTGGTTTGGCTACTGGTGACAAGAGAGCGCGTAGGTAAGGGAGCATTAAAAATGTAACTCTCACCCCTAAAGTCTGAAGTGGTGCATGCACCCCATTCTACCACCTTAGTCTGCTGCAGTCTGGAATGAAACAGAAAGACTCCTGAAGTGGTCATGCATCAATACTTTTGCAAGACTGCCAGAATGCCTGAGGAGGTTAGAAGAATGCCTACTCTCCTGGGCATTGCATAAACTACGCAAAATTGAAAAGTTCAGGACAGCTTTAAGGTAACAGGGCTGTACTACGACAGGACAGTTCAGAACAAAGTTTTGAGCCCAGTGGCACCTTTAAGACCAACGAAGTTTTATTCAAGGTATGAGCTTTCACAAGCAGACACACTTCTTCAGATACAGTGAAACATAATTTCCTCAACCATTACATATAGAAAGAAACGTGGGGGAGGGTTTAGTTGCCAGGAAGGGCCAATTAGAGTCAAGACAGAGACAAAATTGGAAATTACCAGTCCAACACTGCAAACCACCTGGATCTAATCAAGGGTAAGGGGCCTCTACTGTGCAATTTCTGCATTGCTTAATGTGCTATGTCTACATGCTGGTGCTTCATTTCAGATTTACTCTGTCTGATCAGCCTTGCCTCTGAGTGAGAAAGGCGGGCTTAAAAATACAACAAAGCAAACAGGGCCTGCCTTGCACAGCATTCATCAGAGCCTGCTCTAGACTAAAAAGAAAGCCAGGCCAGGGTTGCTGTATACTGAAGGCTGCAAAATGTACTTGGAAACAAGCCCCTTTCTGAAACAATCACAGCTTCTAATAGGTGACAGCCCCCAACCCGGTCCCTGCCATCCTGAGAACCCCCCATCAGGCAAAGGGCGACAAGAGAAGCTGCCCCCATAGGGTTGCCATCTCTGGGTTGGAAAATACCTGGAGATTGGGGGGAGAGCCTGAGGAGGGGGGTTAGGGAGGGATCTTAATGGGGTATAATGCCACAGAGAGCACCTTCCAACGCTGCCATTTTCTCCAGGTGAACTGATCCCTGTCACCTGGAGATCAGTTGTAATACTAAATACTAAATCCAGCCCCCGCCTGACGGTTGGCAACCCTACGCCCCACCTTGGCCCACAGAATCGGGGTCCCCGCGGCGGCCCCACCGCCATGCACGTGCAATCTGCACCTTCTGAGGCTGGGCCATACGTGCATGTACCCCCATCCGACTCGCGAGTAAACAGGCGCCCGCACGGAGGCACGCTGATTCCCGGGGGACCCTCAGCGCGATCGCGTAGCCCGCCGCGCTGCCAGCGCGCAACCAGGGGGGGAGCCTGCGGGGCAGCCGCGCGGCCAGGGAGCTGCTCGCCCAGGCGGCCGCCGCCATCTTCCGGCGAGGAGGGAGGAAAAGAGGCCGGGCGAGTCGCGGAGCCCCGCCCGGCCGGATGAGACGTAGGCGGCGCCGACTTGGGTCGCACTGGGTGGGGGTGATTTTTCGGGGCCACGTTCAGACGAGTTGACCTGGCTTCGCCCTGGGGGCGTCTGAGCATGCGCACGAGCTGCCTCCGGTTGTGGGCGGGAGAATGTCGGGGGTGGCCAGGAAGCTGTTCTGCACGCAGCTGATCCACCACTGAACGGGAAGGCTTGATTACCCCCCCTGGATGTGGTCCACCCTCCCCCCATTACCAGGAAGGAGAGCTCTTCTCGTCGCCCCCCCCCATGATGGCAACTGGGAACTAGCTAAATTTATTTATTTATTTATAGGACAAAGTTAGAGTTCAGGGACACCTTTAAGGCCAACAAAGTTTAATTCTGGGTATAAGTTTTTGTGTACATGCACACACTTCATATGCATCTGACGAAGTGTGCGTGCACAGGAAAGCTTATACCCAGAATAAAAATTTGTTGGTCTTAAAGGTTCCACTGGACTCAAACTTTGTTCTGTTGCTTCAGACCACACACTAAATAACACACTTTCAATCCACTTTCAAAACACTTTTCAACTGGGTTTTACTGTGTGAAATGACAAAATCTATTTGCATATGGTCACTGAAGTGGGTTTAAACTGCATTATTTAGCATGAGTGAAAGTGCCCATAGGCTGGAGTGGCACACACTAAATAATCCACTTTCAATGCACTTTCCAACTGGATTTTGCCAGTTCGCACAGTGTAATCCAGTTGGAGAGTGCACTGAAAGTGGATTATTTAGTGTGTGTGACCGCAGCCTTGTTTATTTATAGTCCACTTTTGGGACTCACAGCTCTGGGCTGGGAAACTCCTGGAGATTTCAGAGGTGGGGGGTTGAGCCTGGGGAGGGGAAGGGAAGGAGGTCAGCAGAATTCAGTGGCATACAGTCCACCCTCCGAAGCAGCCATTTCCTCCATGGGACCTGATCGCTCTACTCTAGAGATCAGTTGCAATCCCTGGAGATCTTCAGGCCCCACTTGGAGGTTGGCAGCCCTCGACCACCTTACTTGCTGAGTCCGAAGCACAAATCCAGCAGGGAGAAGATTGGATTTATACCCTGCACTTCACTCCCCGATGGAGTCTCAGAGTGGCTTACAATCACCTTCCCTTTCTTTCCCCACAACAGACACCCTGTGAGGTAAGGTGGGGCTGAGAGAGCTCTGAAAGAATTGTGACTGATCCAAGGTGGAGGAGTGGGGAATCAAACCTGGTTCTTCCAATTAGTGTCTGCCGCTCTTAACCACTATATCACAGGTGGCTCTCTTAAGAGCAGGGGACTCTGATTTGGAAAACCAGGTTTGATTCCCTAATCATCCTCCTCATGAAGCCTGCTGGGTGACATTGGACCAGTCACAGTTCTTTCAGAGCTCTCTCAGCCACACCTACCTCACAAGGTGCCTGCTGTGCGGAGAGGAAGGGAAAGGTGATTGTAAGCCCCTTTGAGACTGCTTAGAGTAGAGAAAAGCAGGGTATAAAAACCAGATCTTCACTCCAACCATATCACGCAGACACCTCTGCAACTCACATAAGAATCTCAGCTCCCTGTGGTGCCCCCCCCCCCTGCAGGGATTCAGGTTCCAGGGAGTCATTTTTATAAGGTGAGAACACAGACACAAAGACAGTAACAAACAACTGCATATTCATAGAGACATTTTTGCCCCCCCTCCATCACCCCCCTTCACTAAGGAAAGCTACTCATGAAAAAGAGGAAGGAAGAGGGTTCACATCTCACCAAAAGGGAAACTGGCAATAAGGCAAAGCTCATGTTTTAAGCCAGCAGCAAACAGCAAAAACAGACAGAAGAGCCAAGACTAGAGCCCGCGCCTCAGAGACTAACCCAGGGGGGACCTCAGTGTGGTGCCACACAGCACCTGCTGACACCTTTCCTGGGGCCTGTCAAGTGGTCTTAGAAAGTGGGCATGGCCAGGTGGGCTTTTTTGAGTTTTTGATGTTTGTGGTATAATGTTGACAGTAGCTTTATGTGCAGATAGCGGAGTTACAGTCTAAAGACACAGCAGGACTTGATTCTGACTAAACGTGACTGGTTTGCATGGCTGAAATGGTTAATGCACCTAAATGGATATTCCCACTTAGAATGCATTTTAATAATTCAGGTAGAAGCTGATAATATCATCACTGCACCAATGTGCCCTCAGCCTCAGAAAGGCTGGGGAACCCTGCTTCAACCACATGCCCAATTGGATACATGCATGAATTTTAAAAAAATAATAATTACAGGGCATTTTGCCCTGTTGGCTCTGGGGTCGAAAGGAGCCCTATAAACCTGGGCCAAGAACTTATTTACATGTGTACAGATCAATGTTTCTAACTGTACAACTTTTAATAAGTTGTTACCTTTGTCTATAGTGGGGGAAGGGGTACTTTTCCAGTGCATTACTAATGATTGAAACAAACCCATTAAAACAATGCTGGGACACTTAATATAATTGGAGCAAGGAATCAAGTAACGGTTGAAGCTCAGTGTACAAGAATTTATATTGTCTCACTATTTGAAACCTTTCTGCCGCTGTCAC
Organism: Gekko japonicus; assembly: GCF_001447785.1. NCBI lineage: Eukaryota > Metazoa > Chordata > Lepidosauria > Squamata > Gekkonidae > Gekko > Gekko japonicus. Next base: position 912,471 of record NW_015172572.1, read on the forward strand.
CTGATACCTGCCAAATAAGAATAGGCCTGATATTGCAAGCAGTAATTCTTGCCTTCTTTTATGTAGCTCAATGGGAAATGTTGAGTATTACAAGTGTACCCTGTCTTCAATAACCAACTTATTCATTCTTTCCAGTCATCTATATTGATAGAATGATGAAATAGGGATTTTACAATTTATTACATCAGTTTAAAAACCTTATTTACAAAGCGTCAAGCCCATTTCAAAGGACTTCCAGGGTTTGGTAACAGTAGCAGCTACTAATTCGAAATAAAAATGATGGAATAATAACATGGACTTGTAGAATATCTTCCGTACATGCTTAAAATTGGCTATTGCAACAAGCCATTAAATAGAGACAGCTGAATTCACGAAGTTCAGCTACATAAAGGGCCTGTGGAAATTGTATATAAGTATTACAGTTGAGCTTTGAAAATACAATCCAGAGTGAGTTTCACAAGAGTGCAGAATATGCATTCCATTTCCCAAGAACTTCAACAAGTGTGGAAAGAGAAAAAATGTTCCCACCCCCTGTGTTTGTGAAATATGTGCGAAATTATGTGGGTGATGATTGCTGAAGTCTCAGAAGCCACAGTGGGACTGAATAAGACTTTTGGTGGCTGAGTATGGCATAGGAGCTCTGCCTGGCTCCTTCCTCATGATTAGCAAGACTAACTCCCCCATCCTAACCCCCAAAACCAGCACTCTTTGCCAGGAGCAAAGTGACACAGTGCCATCAGCGGTTGCATGGCCTTGGACAACCCCATTTGGTGTAGGAAGCAGAAGCAGCTCCTCAGCTGGCCAGATGTGTGCTCCATGACCATACCCATCCACTGGTGAGCCTAGTAGTTTGTGACTCATGCATTTTCCAGATGGCAGCAGCCTTTCCGATTTCGTAGGTGGGTGTCGTAGTGGTTCCAATGATTGCACTATTGGTACAATCAGTTCACACTTGCATCCCACCCACCCCCGGTCATGGTTCCATCTGTTCACATTCTCATTGAGGATTGATTTTTCTGGGGGGGTCAGGTTTTTTTTGGGGGGTGCACTGAAGCATTGCAGCGTTTCAAGTAGTTTCAAAGGAGCTGCGCAATCCCCATTCAAGTACATTCCTTGTCCATCACACACCATCACGCTTCCAGGACGAGCCTGCCCAAGTCTCCAGCACCTGTGCCCTTTCTTGGGGGAGAGGGTCCATGTGTCAAAATCGAACTCTCGTTTGCCATGTTGGGGAGGCAAATTCCTGAGGGAGGGGTGTGAGTGAGCAAGTGTGTGAACTGTTCTGTTGTAGTGGCAATGTAACTTCCTAAGATACCTCCCTATGAAGGGATGACCTTGGAGATGACTGTGCTTGCTTTGCTGTCTCAGAGAAAGTAACAATATATTTAGAGGGAAAAGGTCGCGAGGCCAAAGGACCCCCATCAAAGCCAAAGTAGATGGGACAATCCAACCTGGCTGCGCACCCCAGGGGACTGTGGGTGGAAGAGTCGATCTGACCTGGAGTGGAGACAAAACTCCAGAATGTTTCAAGATGACCCTGAGCGCGTGAGAATGGCTGGGGCATTGATGGATGACCCAAGTATCGGGTCTGGGCCAAGTTCTGCAAGGAGATGGAGGAGCTCCGGAGTGGCCTTCAAACCCTCATAGAAAACCTCCGGGGGCTCATCTGAGAACTCATGCAACAGGGGCCTAAGGAAGAAGAAGAACTGGCTGGGGGGAGGGGTGAAGAAGCACCACTGGGGCAGGGCCCTGGTCAACCACTCCCCCCTACACCGGCACCTCCACTGGTGCCTCCCCCAAGACCTGAGCAACCGAGAGATGTGCTGGACGTGACAAGTTGGCGTTCTTCGCCTTTCAAGTGTGGACTTTCCTACGGGAGTGGAGGCACACTTTTGCTTCCGATGAGCATCGCGTGGACTATGTGGGGTCTCAGCTGTGGGATCGCACAGCAGATTGGTTTGTGGGGCCGTTTAACGTCAGAGGCCCCAAGCTCCGAGTTGTGGATGTTTTTATGCAAGCCCTGCACCGGCAGTATAAAGACCCGCTGGAGCTGAAGAGGGCAAGCACCTGCCTCCGTGGATTGCGGCAAGGGGCCAACTTGGTCTGAGAGTTTTACGATGAGTTCAAGACCTATGCTGTGAAGCTCCAGGGGTGGCCCAAGGAAGTAATCATTGAGTTCTACCATGCCGGGCTCAACCCTACCATCTTGGACAAGGCCCTAGCTCAGGGCAACCCCCTGATGCTGAATGGCAGGAGCCAAGTGGCATGTGAAGTGAGAACAGGTGTAACTTGATGCGTATGTATCACCCCAAAACACCAGCGAAGGGGCTTAGCGGGGGAAAGATGCAGTGAGCCTAGACCCTGGGGGTTGGAGGTGATAGAGAGCAGCAGATGTGGCTGGGCTTTTACTTGCGATGCAAAGCCCTGGGCCACTTCGCCTTGAACTACCCCAAGGAAAAAAGCCGCACTGGGGTGAAGAAAGAAGAGAGCAAGGACAAGAGACCCAAGCCACTAAGGCTCCTTGTCAAGTGAGGGAGAGGTGCCTCAGCCGGCAGGAAAAGGCTGGGAATTGCTGTGAAGAGTGCCAGCGGGCAGGTCCGAAAGTCATCAGCGCAAGATTCGGTGAGACCTACCTCCCCCCTCTTTTATTTGACTGTTTTTCTTACCGTCGCATTGGAAAGATCTCTTTCTCTGACAGTCTGATCGGTTCGCTGAATAGCTTCTTCAAAACCACTCAGCTCTTCAACAATTCTTCATACCTTTGCTTATTTTGTTCTTTGTTCTACAAAAATCGTAAAAAAACCCCAAACTTTATTTTTCTGAGGGGAATTTACCTCAGGCCTTTGGGCCACCCCCAACCGTTAATCTCTGTACCACTTCTTATGGAGAAGAAGTGGGGATTTTTTAATAGGTGCCAGCGTTGCGGAGCCAAGCTTGCCCCTCCCGACAGGCATACCCTTTGTATTTTTTGTCTTGGGGAGTCACATAAACCTGAATCCTGTCATGCTTGTGCTCGTTTCTCGAACCAAACGAGAAAAAACCACGCTACGCGCCTTAAGGTCACTCTCCTGGAATCAGCACTCACCCAGGCCTCAGCCATGGAAGAGAGGCTGTCCACGTCGACAGCTCCGACACCGAGACCAGCCTCCGATGTCGACCGTCCGACACCGAAACACCCGACATCGAAGGCACAATCCTCAGCCTCCACGCCTGTAAAAAAGAAGGCTACGGCAAGTGTGGACAACAAGTCCGCTAAGAAGGGCTCCTCTAAGCCTCTTAAGGTGGCAAAGAAGGGGAAAGAAGCGGTGCCTGCACTGGGTAACGTCCCAGTAGTGCCTCCCGCTCCAACGGTGATATTGATATCGGAGGCCCTAGCTCCTCCACCGGTACCGACCATCCAGGTCTTGGATTCCCCCATCCATCAGACGGAGCCTCCTTACTCCGATGTTGAAACGGTGGAGCTCCTAAGTCACCAGATGGGTGCAGAGCATTCCCCGCCTCCATCTCCGTTGTTGACGTCGATGGTGTCCGAAGCTCCCGACGTTGATCTGCCTCGACATCGATACACGACTTCTGGCAAGCACCGTGATCCTCTATCTCTCTGCGCTCATACGGTCGATATTGACACTAGAGAGTACAGAGACCCGTCTTGCAGACAAGTGGCTGCTTGCTCTCCCAGACGTCCATGGTCCAGAAGTCGATCACCAAGAGTCTTAATACCCCCTCCACCTCCGATGTCGTGGGACCAGCGTCAGCTGCGTTACCTTTATGAAGCATATCCACCATCCCTACCGTGGTTAACACCTGCTGATTATTCTGATTGGGACCGTTGTTCTACCCAATCAGTTAATCGGTCAAGATCTCCATACATACCTTCGGCGTCCTTGTCACATCTGCCTATAGTCGATCCGCCCCACCATGCTTCGGAGCCAAGTCGTTCACTAATCCCTCCTGTCAACACAAAACCTGTCATCCCAGACCTGGTCGTTCCTGTTGTCCAGCCTGAACAAGTGTCCACAGGACCGAGATTCTTCTGACTCCCTCCAGGAGGATTCAGATAGAGGCTTCTGAAGTTCACACTTCTCCCGACCACAGATCTCCGAACCCAGATATTTCTGAGGACTTGCCTATATCTCCTTCAGATAATCTGACATTTTATACAGATCTCATGAAAAGAATGGCTCATTCCCTGGGTCTCTCTATTGTCCAACAACAGCATCAGACGTCAGACACGGTCTACGATATCGTCCAGCTCGATGTCTCTTCCACCCTGGCATTACATATGTCTTCAGTTCTTCCTCAGGCAGCAAAGTCACCGTGGTCAAAACCCTCTTCAGCTCCTGTGTCCACAAGAAAGTTGGATCACATGTATAGGGTACAGGACACAGAAGCAGAATTTCTCCTTTCTCATCCTCAACCTAACTCCATGGTCATTATGTCATCCTCAAAATCCAGGAAGACGCATTCCACCCCTACAGATAAGGAGGGAAAGAACAGGATGGAAACTAGGTCAAGGAGCCATCACTATATAGGAAAAACATAAGGACATCCTATTTTGGAGTAGCCAGTGGATGCTAAGTGTTCAGATATAATGTTCTTTCGGTTTCCACTAGAAGTGCTGCTTTTTTAAAAAAAAGAGGATTTGTACTTACCTTTGTCAGACTGTGTGGAGCACCAGTTGCTGCAGAATTGTCCAAATTACCTCTTGAATATTCTGGATATTTTCCCCCTCAACAAGAGGGGAAGGCAGCAGATGTGTCCGTAGTGTCCAGTTGGTACAGTTAAGGCATGATATGTGGTGGAAATGTTGTAAAATTTGTAAGTTCTGGAAAATGGTACAAAAATTCTCTGTGAAATACTGAATATAGAGATTGAGCTTTTGCCCGAAATATATCTTTTGAATATGATCCCGAGAGGATATAAAAAACAAGATAAATATCTGATAACATACATAGTAACTGCGGCACGTATACTAGTGGCAAGAAACTGGAAGACAGATAAAATACCCACAAGAGAGGACTTATCTATTAAACTCATGGAGTTAGCGCAAATGGACAGTTTGAGTCTAATATTACAAGATAAAGACCAAACATGTCAGGAACAAAGGTGGTTTAGGGTATACGAATGGTTAGATCGTCAAAAGGATTGATAAAGATATAGAGTGTTATGTATAATGTACAATTATGAAAATATAAACCTTCAACTCAAAAATATGTATAATCTAACATGCTGAAGTATGAAATGTTATGAAAAATCTTTCAAAAAATAAAAGTTAAAAATAATAATAATAATAATTCCCTTTTGAAGCTGTCCATGCTTGTAGCTGCCACCACTTTCTGTGCCAGTTCTTTCCAGTGGGGTAAAAGGATATCATGCTCATATTATTTTGTCAAGCAGAAGGCGACTCAGATCTGGTCAATAGTGCTTCACTCTCACTGACAGTTTGTATAATTTTGTTTGTAGAATGGGTAAATGGCTGGCACTCGTTCCATCTCCCTCAGGGGCTCAAGAGTTTTTGACTTTGATATGTGAGACGAATTGGGCAAAGGCTATTAATGTAATCACAGCTGCTTCCAGGTGAGGGCATGAAAACACCTCTGTTGTAGCAGCATGCTGTGTGGGAACAGCATCCATGGACACACTGTTCCCATGTTGTGCCTGCACATTTCACAAGCCCTTCCCAGCCTGCAACCCCCTTCTTTAGAGTCTTCTCCCCCCAATTGTGCTATGGTAGCACAGCATGGCTCAATTTAAAAAAAAAAATAGTGAGAAACCTTTTTAACAACTGAAAGGGAGGGGACATGCCGATCTGAGCTTCACACCTAGTTAGCTACAGGGGAATGTCCGGATGGATGCTCCACGAATAGTTTTCCTTTTGTTTTGGAGGAAATGAGGCATACATTTTCTCAGGATAAAAGGGGGGGGGGTTGTGCATGATGTAATCTTACTACTCTCCACTTCAGGAATTACCCTATGTCAGATCCAGGATTTTAAAATATTTTATAAGAAGACAAGCAAGGGAATTGCAATGGAGGAAGATGATCTTCCCCATGTATTCTTCACTTTCCCTCCCCCAGCAGCCCCTGCGGTTTCTCCCCTCCCTAATTCTGTCCCTCTCTCCAACCCCCAGTTTTGTGGTCCCTAAATTCTTGATTGTGAGTTCTTCTGATTCATATTTCCAGTCAAACCAAGTTCATCACTTCCTTGTATCTTGCTGGGTATTGCAAAATCTGCCAGAATTTCTGTTGCTGTTATTAAATGCCCGAGGTCAGTTGCAATGGATGGATGGATGGAATGCAACTGAACTGTAAGAGGTCAGTGCCTGGAGGCAGCAGTCCATAGGAGAGCAGACTCTGAAGATGGTACTCTCCTGGGTGGTAGTGAAGCTGCCCAGAATGAGAGCCGCTGTTTCAGTCTCTGGCTGGTAGGTCAGCAGAGCCAGCCACATCACCTCTCTTACTCAAGCTAAAAATTCAAGGATTGCACTGAGCTGACAGGTTCTGTACCTCCTTGTGGGTTTTAAGGATTTTTGCAGTGGTAGGACAGTTACCATGCCATCCTAAACAGAGTAACACCCTTCTAAGTCTATGTGTAACAGCGGCATCCTAAGCAGGTCTACTAAGAATCCTACTCAGGCAAGGTCAGTGAGGCTTACTCCCAGGAAAGTGTTCTTGGGACTGCACTGTTACTGTGGTGTTTGGTGTAGTGGTTAGGAGTGTGGACTCTAATCTGGGAGAACCAGGTTTGATTCACCACTCCTCCACATGCAGTTGCTGATGTGACCTTGGGTCAGCCACAAGTTCTCTCAGAGCTGTTCTCTCAAGAGCAGTCCTCGAAAGAGCTCTCTCAACCCCACCTACCTCACAGGGTGTCTGTTGTGAGGAGAGGACAGGAAAGGAGATTGTAAACCACTCTGAGACTCCTTCAGGTAGTGAAGGTCGGGGTATAAATCCAGTCTCTCTCTCTTCTCTTGTGTGTTTTAAAGATATATTTTATTTTTGCCACTTTGGAATTACCTTTTTGCTGACGTACATAAAGTGACACACAAGTACTATAAAGGTAAAGGTAAAAGTTCCCCTGCTCGAAAGCCAGTCGCGTCCGACTCTAGGGTTGCGGTGCTCATCTCCGTTTCAAAGCCGAAGAGCCAGCGCTGTCCGAAGACATTTCCGTGGTCATGTGGCCGGCATGACAAAACACCAAGGCGCACGGAACACTGTTACCTTCACACCGAAGTGGTACCTATTTATCTATTTGCAATTTCTTGCTTTCGAACTGCTAGGTTGGCAGGAGCTGGAACTAGAGACAGGAGCTCACTCATACACAGCTAATAAAACATAAAACCCAGCAGACTAAAACAGTATCAAACTAACCATTTGAAGCTGAGCAACAGAAACAAAAAAACACCCTGATGTTTTAGATCTGTACAAAATGTGGATTTGGCAGTATTTCTTTAGGGAAGCTTGGAAACCTTAATGCCATACTGAGTGAATCCCATGCTAAACCCAGTTCATAGAACAGGATGGACACTAGGTCAAGGAGCCATCACTATATAGGAAAAACATAAGGACATCCTATTTTGGAGTAGCCAGTGGATGCTAAGTGTTCAGATATAATTTTCTTTTGGTTTCCACTAGAAGTGCTGCTTTTTTAAAAAAAAGAGGATTTGTACTTACCTTTGTCAGACTGTGTGGAGCACCAGTTGCTGCAGAATTGTCCAAATTACCTCTTGAATATTCTGGATATTTTCCCCCTCAACAAGAGGGGAAGGCAGCAGATGTGTCCGTAGTGTCCAGTTGGTACAGTTAAGGCATGTGGCATGCAGGAAGTCTCTTGCAACTGTGCCAGTAAATCTTCCCAGGCTTTTTTAATGCTGTGTAGATCGAGTTCAGGACTTCAGCAGTTTCCATAAACAAGATGCAAAGTCTGAAACTGAAGGAAATAAGAGAACTATACATAATCCGCTTCTTGTGAATTTGGGGGGTGGTGTCCAAGGGGGAACTCTGCCTGCCATTGCGAAGCACTAATAACAGCCAAGGGACGGGAAAGCCATGTTTGCCAGATGCAGAATGATCAGCACTATCCAGATGATGCTCAACAGCTTTTCTGCCAAAAGGAAACTGACAAGGGAGGTGTAGGGGAGGTCCTCTGGCCGAGCAGGTCCCACCCTTGCCCATCCAGAGGGCAGAGCTGCACAATGCTCCTGCTGTACCTATCCTTGGACTATGCCATACGGAGCAGAGGAAGCAGCAAAGAGAAGGCAAAGCACAGCATGCAACAGGAGAGGGTATGTACTGCTTTCCAGATGGTTTCAGGTTTTGTGTTTTGTGCCTGCACGTACCAAATCAGGTGGGAGTATTAACAGTAGCTTTCTGTGTGTGTGTGTGTGTGTGTGTGTGTGTGTGTGTGTGTGTGTGTGTGTGTGTGTGTGTGCAAAGATCTGTTGAACACCGTCTGCTATGTGCCTGGATAGTCCAGGCAAGTTGACTCACTTGAGGATTCAAGCAAGCAGAGTCTGTGTGTGCCTTGCAAATGTAGCTGGAAGTGCTAAACTTGAGGGAAGAGGAATTAAACCTTTCTGCTGCTGTCTTTCAACAGACAACTGAAGTGTCACTGTGTAGTTAGGGACATACTCGACATGGTATCGAAAGTGTGCAGGGACCTAAGACCCATCTGGAAAGATGGCACCGTTTCAAAGGGTTCAAAATAGCAATTTATTCCCATTAATACATGAAAACAATGGGCATATTTAAGTCTGAAGTTTCCTCTTGAAATTATCCCACCTTGTGAAGAGAAGAGCTGGTTATATCGTATGTTCTGAGCTTTGTGAGAGGGTCATGGAGAAGGAACTATTGTGAAGGCGGAGTTGACAATTTCAGCACAAGTGTTGTGTTTTGATAACATGAAATGCCTGAGACATCTAAGGATTAACTTGATCCAAACCTTAAGTCAAAATAATTTTCTTAAAGGAACAAAAGGCAGCCACAAATCTCTGTGCTTTTTGTAATATGCAGAGACACTGAACGTGTTAACATTCAACATGTGCCTAATCTTGTATTGAGCTGTAAAAGATTAAAAGGTCATGTTTATATAAGATCTGCAAGGGGCTCTTTACTTTCATTGGATCTGATGCTTAAAATCTTCCTGATTAAATGTAATGGATACAGACTGCAAACCATCAGAAACTTAGCGATAGCTTTGGGGGTGATTTGTTGTTGCTTTTCTTAAAATGAGTACATGTAAAATAACTGGATCACCTAGTTGTCAAAAAGAGTTACAATTTTTCAGAATTATCACATCTTTCTGCACCTGCTTTTGAACTTAATCCTGAAATAATTACTCTTGAAATAAATAATCTTTAAATAATTTAAGTGATTAAAATGTGGAATTCTCTGCCAGAGGATGTAGTACTGGCCTCATGAATAAACAGCTTTAAAGGGGATTAGGTAGATTCAAGGAAGAGAGGTCTAACAGCGGCTACTAGCCATGGTGACAGAGGGGAACCTCCATGTTCGGAGGCACTATATCTCTGAATCCCAGTGCCAGGAGGCATCATCAGGGAAAGGCCTCAGCCTCTAAGCCCTGTTGTTGGCCATCCAGAGAGGAACTTGTTGGCCACTGTGTGAAACAGGATGCAGGGCTAGATGGTCCATTGGTCTGATGCAGCAGAGCTCTTCTTATGTTCTTACATTATATTCCTAATGGGATTGACCCTTGCAACACTGATTTATATTACTTGCCTTTTCTCAGCCTCACTGTTTTGGTTTAAATATATGGGACAACCTGATGCCCAAGTCATAGCAGCAAAAGTGACAAACAATGCAGAGTAGCAGAGCAGATCCAGCGTGGCTTTTTACTGTGAAGGCCATTTCGTGCCTTGCAAGGCAGCAAGCCCAGGTCTGTTGCAGAGGGCATGTGACGTGCTTTCCCTTTTCATGCTTTGCACTTTTAGCCATAGACTTCCAAGTATCTCAGCTGTGCAGCGAAACAATGCAATGCGTGAAGCCGCGCTTAGGTGCCTTTGGAAATAAAACAGCTCATTAGGCCCCCATGAATATTTTTAAACCTTAAGCAATGCATCTATGTGTATGAAAAGTGTCACAAGCGCGCCTGTGAAGTTCAGGCTCTTAAACTTGCTTTGCTTTATTCCACAGTGACTCAACTTCAGTTCTCCTCCCCCCTTCAAAGTCCTCACCTCCTTCTTTCCAGTGTCTATTACTTGAGACTTCCATTATCTAAATATGTTCTTGTGATTTAATTTCAGAGACCGGGTAGCAGGTGACAGCCTGTCTGTGCACAGTGCGGCGGCAAAAGAGTTCCCTGATAATGCTCAGTGTGTTACTGGGTGGCTGGAGAGCGCAACAGGCAGAAAGGACATACAATACCTTTTATGATTTTAAATATTGATCAAGGTGAGCAATACCCCTGCTTCGTTACAGAATGTCTTTCGGTAATGGTGAAAGTGGTGGGCACCCAATGTATAAGCTTTGCAGCCGAGTCCGGCATTCTGACTCCCAGGTGGGGAACCTCAACGGACATAGGAAGTCGGCTCCCTTGTTGGAAGTACGGACAAACTTAAGCAACATGCAGTACTCCTCGGTGGTGCTTGAGCCCAATTCTTTGGTGACCAATGGATCGAGAATCCCATCGAACTCTGAAGAGGAAAGCGTGCAGGATCCTGTTTTCCAGATAAACAGCGAAGCTATGACAGCCAGTGAGGTACGCCGGGCCTACACTAAATGCTTTTATGGCCCATACTTAACCAAAACTAGTATGCAGGGAGATGTATACAATTTTCTGGAACGGCCTAGTGGATGGAAGTGTTTCATTTACCATTTTACAGTGTAAGTACCTACCTTTTTTTAATTAGGGTTGCCAGGTTCCCCCTGGCCACTGATGGGGGATGGGGGGTAGGGTTGCCAGCTCCGGGTTGGGAAACTCCTAGAGGTTTGTGGGTGGAGCCTGTGGAGGACAGGGACCTCAGTGGAGTACAAGGCCATAGAGTCCACCCTCCAACGCATCCATTTTCTCCATGGGAACTGATCTTTGTAGTCTGGAGATGGCTTGTAGTTCAAGGAGATCTCCAGGCCCCACCTGGAGACTGGCATCCCTAAATTGGTGTCAAACTTGTTTTGGATCTGCGTTTTCCTGATTTCACAGAAAGTTAGGGCCAAACTAAATGAGGCCCTGGGAGATCTGTGAGGAGACTATCACTTTGTGGGTGAGGTGTTTTTTGTTTTTATATTAGGCCCTGATTTGCATATGAGGGTAAACATTCCTCGTGCCATTTCCTGACCTTCGGTAATCCCTTCTTTGCTGTTATATGCCTCATTTTTAAATTATAGATAACAGTTATGGGAGGCCCCAACTTGGATCTGGACGATGGCAAAGGGAGGGAGATTAATTCCCCCCCCCCCCGACAGACTCAGTCCAATCAAGGCATCACCCAGGTGCAGTTTTACAAAGCACAGTGTGATCTACAATGGCAGTGGAGACACTGCCTCAGGTCTTCCAAGCGTGTTACCTCGTGTGCTCTGTAGTACAGACTTAACCAATGAAGCATTTCCTTATGAATGTAAATTGAATAAGAGGTTATAGCTGCAAGGTACCTCCTTCTCCCAGTGTGGTGTAGTGGTTAAGAGTCTAATCTAGAGAACTGAGTTTGGTTCCCCACTCCTCCACGTGAAGCCTGCTGGGTGACCTTGGGCCAGTCACGGTTCTCTCAGAACTCTCTCAGCCCCACCTACCTCAAAAGGGGCCTATTGCGGGGAGAGGAAAGGAAGGCGATTGTAAGCCACTTTGAGGCTCCTAAAGGCAGATAAAATCGGGATGTAAAAACCAACTCTTTGTCTTTTTCTTTCGAAACTTTTACCTAAGGCTGAACTTGCAGCTCTTGATCGTATCAGCTGACAAGGACCTTTTTTTTTAATCTGGTGAAAGTCAGCAAAGAGCATGAGCTCTGGCCAGGAGTGGCTTCAGCCACGCTTGAGCTCTGCATTCAGGCAGACTGCTGTTCTCTCACAGACTCCTCTGTCTTCAGTACAAGGATGCCACTGACCTCCTGAACAGAGCTGCTGTAAAGGTGACCATGAGGATGTGTACGAGACTGTTTGATAGGCAAAAAGAGCACTATAGAAATATTAAGCACTCTTTCTTGTTTACCTGAGCACTTGCTCAGAAAGCATGGGTGGTGGTGGAAAGGGCCGTCAAGTCACAGCTGACTTATGACGACCCTGTAAGGGTTTTCAAGGCAAGAGGCATTTCAGAGGTGGCTTGACATGGCCTGCCTCCACGTCACAGCCGTGGTATTCCTTGGAGGTCTCCCATCCAAATACTAGCCAGGGCTGACCCTGCTTAGCTTCTGAGATCTGACGAGATGGGGCTAGCCAGGGCCCTCCAGGTCAGGGCTACAGTATCTACATGATGGTGGAAAGTGCCATCAAGTCACAGCTGACTTATGGTGACCCCACGGGGTTTTCAAGGCAAGAGACCTTCAGAGACTGTTTGCCATTGCCTGGTATTCCTTGGTGGTCTTCCATCCCAATACTAGCCAGAGGCTAACCCTGCATAGCTTCCAAGATCTGATGAGATCGGGCTAGCCTGGGCATTACCCCCCCTTTTTTTTAACAAAACAAAACATGGTTGAGCCTTACTATATGACGGAGAGAATATAGTACATATTATTTATGGGTATTATTGATAGTCTGGAATGTAAATGTTATGGCCACAACTTTGTTTTTAACATGCTTCAGTGGGAAGAGAGCTCTGGACCTGTGGTGCTTCTGAGGAGGAGGACCTGATGTCCTTTCAGCCCACATCTCCAGGACGGAAAAGCACTCTTCAGTCTGATACAGTGGAATCCTATGGTGGCCCTCTGAGTGGGGACAGTGTAGGGATGTTCATTGTATGAGCCCTGTGAGAAACTGCAGGGAGATCGAACATAAAAAGAGCTCTGCTGGGTCAGACCAATAGTCCATCTAGTCCAGCAACCTGTCTCACATAGTGGCCAACCAGTTCATCTGGACAGCCAACAACAGGGCATCGAGGCCAAGGCCTTCCCCTGATGTTGCCTCCTGGCTCTGGGATTCAGAGGTTTAGTACCTCTGAATGTGGAGGTTCCCCTCAGTCACCATGGCTAGTAGCCTATTGACAGACTTATCCTCCATGAGTCTATCTAATCCCCTTTTAAAGCTGCTTATCTCTGTGGCCATCACTACATCCTCTGGCAGTGAATTCCACATTTTAATCTTTCTCCGTGTAAAGTAGTATTTACTTTTGTCCGTCGGGAACCTACTGCTTCATCGAAGGTGGGCCATCAGTGGTTGATTGTTCTGTGCTTAGACTTCTTTGGCAGAAAGCAAAGTAGAGCTGGTGGCAGGCTTTCCCACTGTTGTATCTGTGTGATTTATGATATTGTGTTTTAGAACAGGGCGTAAACTCTAAATTGTTTTTTACATGGGTATCGGAAAATGGTTCAGCTCTGGGTATGCTAAAGCCCATGCAACAAAAGTCTCTTTCATTGGATTCCTGTTTCCGGGCCTTTCATATTAGGCCATGCCAAGTTGGTTGAAACTGCCCTGGTATGTGAAAAGGGCATTTATGGTACCCCCATTTTTTTAAAAGCATCAGGTAGAAGGAATCAAACTGGCATTATTGTATTGTATTTTGAGGAACTGGAAAGCTTTTATTCCCGTCAGCACTGGAGGAGTGCTAAGTGATCCTGGGCACAGATGAACAATATCCACCTGTGCTGTATTTTAGGCTTGTTTTGTTTTTATAACAGCATATGCAGAAGATCCAAGTCCAAAAACTGAAATTTCTTTTTTTTAAATTTTATTTAAGTGTAAGTGCAAACAAAAGAATTTCAACATCTAAATAACATACAACGCAGAAATTTAACAGAGTAACAAGACAAATAGGCTAACATAAGCTTCAGAACAGAAGGGATAATGATGCAACAAGAAGGTATCACTTACGCGTTGCCTGAGGGTACTATATACTGGTATGGACATAAACATGAGCATGGACATGAATAACTAGGGTCATCCATCTAGAGTGCTGTGTTGTCAAAGATTCAAGAGTTGTTGTTGTTGTTCAGTCGCACAGTCAAGTCCGACTCTTCACGACCCCATGGACAAGATCCCGCCAGGCCTTAGTATCGCTTAGTTAAAAATGAAGCCACAATGCAAAGTTTGGATTTTTTGGCAGGAGATCATTTTCTGCCATAAATTGTAAGTATGGGAACCAATTTCTGGGTTGGGTGAAAGGCTGAAGTGAAATGCCTTTTGCCTCAGGCATGATTCCTGAGGGAATGACTTGTTGTACAGAAATAACAACAGAGAAGACACAAAGAAGAATACAGAACATAGACTGTAGAAATTAAAATAATACCAAGTATTACCATTTACAGTGTGATCCTAAACAGAGTCACACCACCATTTGGAAATCAGTGGACTTAGAAGGGTGTTACTGTGTTTATGATTGTACCGTTAATTTTGTAAAAAATGAAAACATTATGAAAAGTAATTTTTCTCTACTAAAATCACTGAATGATGCAGATGAGGTACTGTAATTCTGAAATATGTCTATCTGGTAGTAAAATCGCAAGCAGTTAAAAGAACCTGAGATCAACAGAATGGCATAATATGCTGGTAAAACCTGATGAAAACCTTCTGAAACTCTCAAAAGACAGTCATAAGAGCTAAATGTTCTGCACAGATTGTGAAAGATCTGTCTGTATGTATGCTTCCCTGGGAGTAGGTCAAAATAACATGACTGTGGTGGATCAGACCAATGGTCCATCTCGCAGTGGCCAGGGAAGTCCACAAGTGAGGCCTGAAAGAACAGCACTCTTCTTATGTCCGCTTTCCAGCACCTGACAAGGAGAGACATTCCACCCCTGAATCAGCAGGTCCCTTTTGGTTATCATGGCCAATAGCCAGCAACAGCCCTGTGTTCCATAAATCTGTCCAACCCTCTTTGAAATCCATCTAAACCAGGGGCCATCACCACCTTTCATGGCAGTGAGTTTCGCAAGTCAGGTGTGAAGCAATACCTTTTCTGTCCTTTTGACTGCCAATCATTTTCGTAAGATGACCTCAAGTTCTAGTGTTATAGGAGAGGGTGAAAAACATCTCTCTCTCTCTCTCTCTCTCTCTCTCTCTCTCTCTGCTTTTCTCTACACCTGGCATGCCCAACCTTTTTTCAGCCTGCAGGCACCTTGAGAATTTTGAGGCAGAGTGGTGGGGATCCCTACAAAATGGCTGCCACAGCCAGCGGAGCCAAGAGCACACATACACACACGACACGAAGGGGGATTGCAAATATAAACATGTGTACACCCAGATGAATCCCTAGGGAAGATGACAGGCACTTCTAAGAAGACAACCAACGCAGGAAACTGAGAATAGTGTACGCACAAAGAAGGACACCAAGAAGGGAAGGGGTTAGGGTTGCCAGCTCTGGGTTGGGAAATACCTGGAGATTTTGGGAGTGGAGCCTAAGGATGGTGGGTATTGGGGAGGGGGTGGGATTTCAATGGGGTGTAATGCCATAGAGTCCACCTTTCAAAGCTGCCATTTTCTACAGGTGAACTAATATATGTCACCTGGACATCAGTTGTAATCCCAGGAGATCTCCAGCTGCCACCTGGAGGCTGGCAACCCCAGAAGGGGTGGCTTGCTACTCTGGTGCTCCCTAGGCTTCACAGCTGATTCATGGGCCCTGTTTATAGGATCTTGGAACCTTCTCCAGTGAGTGGTGGGGAGAATCCAAACAAAAAAGCCCCTTTATTTGTATGATGGCAGAAAGTCACTGGTTCTGCCTTCTCAATGGACCTGCCCACTTTCCAGAAGCACACTGCAGGTGCCTGGGGGAGTGCCTAGAGGTACCGTGGTGTCCACTGGCGCTGTGTTGGGAACCCATACATATTTTTGAAGACACCCCTCAGTTGCTTTCTCCCCCCTTAACTAAATAGCCCCAGTTGCTTTAGCCTTGTCTTACAGGCCAGGTACTCCAAACCCAGGATTATGTGGCTTGCCGTTTTCTGCACTTCTACCAGCTGGTTCAGTGTACCTTGGGAGAGGCAGAACTGTACACAGTTTTCCAAATAAGGATCTCTTGCATGGAATTTGCCTTTGCCACTATACATTGAGTTGAGATTTTAAGTGCATTACCAGCTCATATGTCCAGGGGTCATTTCCTGCAGGAGCGCACTGGAGCGGAGCTCCGGCAGTAAAGAGCCCAGGGGCCGGGCACATGCAACAAGCCCCACCCCCTGCTCCCAGCAGCCCTCAGTCAGACCAAGAAGCAGCCAGGTAAGTTGCAGAGCCCCACCCCGGCCCCCCAGTCCAAAACAGTTCAGTGGCACCTTTAAGACCAAGTTTTAGTCAGGTACAAGCTCTCCCTCCTCTGCGAGGACAGATCTGCACGTCCCCTCCCCAATAGCTAGCAATCCAAAACAGTCCAGTGGAGCCTGAGCGGTGGGTGTTGCCTTCTGACACACTTCCGGAGATGTCACATATGCAAATGAGTTATGCTGAGTTATGCTAATTAGCTCCTGCCCTTCTTTTTTTATGAAATGACCCCTGCATATGCCATCAGCATAAATAAGGGGGGGGGGGTTGCCTTGACTTGCGTAACTTTGCACTTACATAGAATTTTCATTTGCCATTTTGTTGTTCCTTTTGGATCTTTACGAGCCACTGATGTTATCACTCTCCTGAACAATATAATGTCATCTGCAAATGTTGTTACCTTGCTTTTCACTCCAGTGCCAGTTAATTTATGAATAAATTAAATAGCACCGATCCCAACCTCATTGCTCACCTCCCTCCTATGTGAAAACCATCCATTTGTTCCTATTACTTTCTTCCTCTTTTCTGTTTAGAGGCTGGACTTACACTATACAGCCCCACCATTAAGATGAGCTTTTTATGCTTGCACGTTTTGATGCTTTACCATCTGTGGTCCTTTATGGTAGATTTGGAAATGCCCCCTACACTGAAAGGACCTGTCTATGTAGCAGCAGGAAGACAGAATCAATTACCCACATCTTGCTTAGTTGTGAATTCTACAATAAAATACAGGATGTCCTAATAAGCCCCCTTTTTATCAACAGGCATAGTTGTCCAGAAGAGAGACTAGTATCCTTCCTTCTATCAGATCACCGCCCTCATATAATCTTTGCAGTGGCAAGGTTTCTCTTTATTGCTATGAGGGTTCGAGAATATAAGGTTAAAGCTCTGGCGGGATGACTGCCTTTGTATATTTAAAATCTGTGGTTCCTATGTTGTTGTTGTTTTCAATCTATGCCAATAAAGGCTTTGACTGACTGACTCTTTTCTGGATGGTAGAAAGGGCTGTCAAATCACAGCTGACTTATGGTGACCCCAGTGGTGGCTTGCCATTGTTTGCCTCCACACAGGGCCAGCCCGAGGTTGTCCTGCGCTCTAGGCGAGCGCAAATGCCAACCTCCCGGCGAGGCCCGGAGACCTCTCCGCCAGAACCAGGCTGGGAGGAGGGTCACCCAGCCGCCGCTCGCCTCCCCCCCTGCCACTGCTGCTCGCCTCCCCCCTCCCGGCCTCCGCTGCTGCTTGCCTCCTGCCCCCACCTCCCCCCC
>NW_015172572.1:930313-939973 GCF_001447785.1 Gekko japonicus
GACTGATGAGAGAGGAGATGGAGGCAGGGTGAGTGGATGGCGAGTGGCGAGGTGTGCTGCTGCCTCCCCCCCTCCCGGCTGCCGCCACTGCTCGCCTCCCCCCCTCCCGGCTGCCACTGCTGCTTGCCTCCCGCCACCTCCCCCCTGCTGCCACCTCCCCCCCGCCCCCGCTGCAGCCTCTCTGCTGGGCGAAGAAGCCACAGGGGGTGGCGGCCGGCGGTGTGGGAGAGGGTGTGGCGGTGAGGAGTGAGCAGGATCGCGGGGGTGTGCAGCTCTAAAGTGCAGAGCCACAGCCTCCCGCGCACCACGCCCCCCCCACACTGCCGGTGGGTTCCCTGGCAAAAGCTTCCCCAGCCGCCTCCGCCGGGCACTCCTGAGTTGCTAAGGGCGCCAGAGGGGCGGGCGCCTGGTTAGGGTGTCGGCGGCAGGTTGCGGGGGTTGGGGGGCAAAGTTTGGCGCCCCTGAGGGCCGGCGCGCCCTAGGCCAGACACTAGCTGGCCTAGTGATAGAGCTGGCCCTGCCTCCACATCACAGTCCTGGTATTCCTTGGTGGTCTCCCATCCAAATACTTGTTAGGGCTGACCTCGCTTAGCTTCTGAAATTTGACAAGATTGGGCCAGCCTGAGCTATCCAGGTCAGGTCCGTCTTCCCTACTCAGTTACCATTCCACGAAAGAACATGTCCACTTACCCTATGAATGTCCTATTGAATTTAAGGAGGTGCACTTTTTAGAACAAATGTATTCAATTGTAAAGCACATACCATGGTGAAGTTCCCACACGGGGCCAGGTTCAGTAGAAACACCTTAAAGTACAGCCAAACATAAGTGTATTTAACGGTGAAACTGCAGGTCACTTCCATAAACAGTGTTCTCTTGTATGCTATCTTCCAGTACATTGCTTAAACCAAACCTAAATTTTAATGTAAAGCTGGAGAACAAATAAAGTATATCATATGCTATGCCAGCGTGGTGTAGTGGTTAAGAGCAGAGGACTCTAACCTGGAGAACAGGGTTTTATTCCCCACTCCTCCACTTGAAACTTGCTAGGTGATCTTGGGCCAGTCACGGTTCTCTCAGAACCCTCTCAGCCCCACCTACCTCACAAGGTGCCTGTTATGGGGAGAAGAAGGGAAAGGAGATTGAAACTCCTTCAGGTAGAGAAAAGCAGGGTACAAAAATCCTCCTCCTCTTTTTCCTGGTTGTTTTCATTTATATTCCCAAAGTTTCCTGCACCTTCAAACCCAACAAGGATTAATAATTCCCATAATTTTCAAAAAGTTATATAGCCTTTGCCAGATTTCTGTGTAGTCTTTTAAGAACCTTCACAGGTACCTAAGGATTGGGCATGTGTGTGTGTGTGTGTGTGTGTGTGTGTGTGCGCGTGTGTGAGAGAGAGAGAGAGGTTATTGTTAGTAAACAAACTAACATCTGGCTTAAAATGTTAGTGAGGTATGCCTATATGGTGGGATAGTTTTGTAAATACCCATTTTTCTATTACTGTTATGTTCTCCTCCCTTCAATGCCACTAAAAAAATTACCTCAGCAAGAAAAGAGAGGAAGAGAGAAAGTAATGTTGGCCAGGCAGAAGAACTTGCTGAGGACCTCTTTTCAAGGACTGGACTTACAGTGTATAATCATGCTTAAAGCTTAAACAGATTTCATTTCTGTAGATTTAAATATGTGACTAGCCATGGCTAAGCCTGTTTGGAGCTGGGATTTAGTCATTTCACTGAAAAAGCATGTAAAATATGAAATACTGGTGACAAGAGGAAACATGTTGACCTTCCCTTTGTATTTACCAGAGACATTCAAAGGGGAAAGTTGATAATTTAAGATTACTTTTACATAACTGATTTAAACAATCTGCAAGTGCATGTTGATTTTTTTAAAGAAAAAACATGAATCACATCCAGGACACATCTTACCTCCAGGAAGGCTTGGATATAAACATTTAACAAGTGTATCAAAACTGTGTAGCAAATTTGCTCTTGTGAAACTAACAAAAATACTTAATTTACAATTAAATATAAAATACATTAATATTGTACAAGTTAATATTGTAACAGGTTATGTTTCCTTAGGGCAGGAGACAAATTTAACAGGTGAACAATACTGGTAGCCATTTCTTAAATACTGGAATAGGAGTAAAAAGTAAAGGTAAAGGTTCCCTTGCTCGAAAGCCAGTCGAATCCGACTCTAGGGTTGCGGTGCTCATCTCCGTTTCAAAGCCGAAGAGCCAGCGCCGTCCGAAGACGTTTCCGTGGTCATGTGGCCAGCATGACTAAACACCAAGGCGCACGGAACGCTGTTACCTTCCCACCGAAGTGGTCCCTATTTATCTACTTGCAATTTCTTGCTTTCGAACTGCTAGGTTGGCAGGAGCTGGAGCTAGAGACAGGAGCTCACCCTGTCTTGCGGCACCCGGGTCTTGAACCGCTGAACTACTGACCTTCCACAGCCTGCAGTTCAGCGTCTTAACCACTTGAGCCACCGCAGCTCCTGTGGAATAGGAGTAGTGGTAGCTAATTTCACTAGACCTTTCAGAAGCTTGCAGATTAAACCTGCATGCTTTTGTATTTATATTTTCTGTTTTCCTGCTTTGGGTGGGTGGGTAATTTTTAAAACGTGTTTAAAACATATTATTTTTCTGAGATTTTATGATTTGGACATACTCTCTACAAATCAAGCATGTGGCCAGAATGACTGAATAAATCTCACCTTCTCTGAATGTGCAAAGACGATTTTAGGTGAAAACAGATTGTATAGCCAGTATTGTTTCACTGATGCCTTTATACTTCCATGGGACATGATTAACTAGCTAGTTATGCAAACTTGATCTGTCAATAGGAATAGTCGAAAAATCCATCTAAGAACTATATTAATAACAAAACAAAGTGTCAGAAAATTGGATGGAACATGTTACCCTAGTAACTCTGAAATTACCATAACAATTGATCTCATGTAGTATTTAATACCTCCATATCTTAAAGTACTTTTTAAGGAAACAAACATGATCAAATATCATGCAAAGTTTCCTAGCTGATCAATTATTTAAAGATTTCTTTCAGAAATCCAGTGATGGTGTTGTACCCCTGCCTTCTTCTAGTTTGTTTGTTATACTGGCAAAAAACCCCAGAACAATCTAGGGAGCTATTCACTAGTTAAGATCAGCATCAATTAAATCCTGTATCCAAATAACCCAGTGCTGCTGGATGCACCTGGATTTTGTGACTGCTCTGGTTCAGTTTGAAAGCTCCAAGTTTTTATGGTTTCTCTATGGGACGAAACTCAATTTCCTGATCATATGATTAAAATTAAATAGATAAAAAGAAGATTCCTCTTGTTCAGGGTTTGGCACTGAGAGTAGCACCTGTTAAATGCACAACAGATCATGGATAAAAAGTAACCTCTTCCCAGCTGAAAAGAAGGGGCAGGTACATGTGTGTGTGAAGGAAAGGCCGTTTTGAGTTTAGCAAGAGATCCTTTTCAGTCATAAGGATTCTGGTGCTCCAAGTCCTACCTTGCCTACCAGGATAGCGCATGATCCTCTCAATTCCTCCTGGTGCAAGGAAGACAATGCATGTATTTTTCTGGCTCTAGTACCCGTGAATATGTACCTCATAAAGATCTATGTTTCAGATTGCACACGCTGACACTGGAAAATACGCCTTGCCCTATTCATCCACAGTGGGAGCTGTGGGTATTGTCAGGATTTTGGCTAGTGAGCTCTCCCAGTACACAAGCGTGGGTATGTCCAGACCGTAATGACTGGAAAGGGTTCAGGCAGCTTATTTTTCCTCATAAGAAAGCCAGTAATTCCAGACTACTTCCCCCTGGCTTGGATTACGATTTGGGATTTCTGATTCATTATAGCCTTTAGCTATCTTAGCATCACTTCAGAATGGTCCTGTCTTTTTCTTGTTTACTTCTACAGAACTTCTTTTAACCCTGTACTTCCTACATCTCATGGCCACTTGAACCTATTGCTTCTTATTGATTTCCTAAGCCTACATAAATATCTGCAAAGTGAGGATCCACTCATAACATCTGAAGAAATGAGCTGTCTGGTCCATGAAAATTAATACTAGAATAAATTGTTTGTTTTCAACTTGTTGGAAGACTCCGGTTTGCTATGCAACAGACTAATAAGGCTGACCCTCTTGGGTTTCTATTGCATGCTAACTGAAGTTATAAAGTTAGAATTATGACCCATCAGTGACGGGTACAGACTCCAAGGCACAGCTGAGTGGTTGTTGGTTTTTTTTGGGGGGTGCACTGCACAGGACTAACAGCAGAGATCTGTGTGGGTGTTGAATGAAAAAGAGTGGGCTTGTTGTGTGCTTCCTTGTGGGTGTCAGTACTGTTGATAGCTCCCTGTCTGAGGTTCACCTAGGGTTGCCAGCTCTTGGTTGGGAAATACCTGGAGATTTTGTGGGTGGAGCCTAAGGAGGGTGGGGTTTTGAGAAGGGAGGGACTTCATTAGCGTATAATGCCATAAAACAGCCACTTTCTCCATGGGAACTGATCTTGGTCACCTGAAGATTAACTGTAATAGCAGGAGATATCCAGGTACCCCCTGGAGGTTGGCAACCCTAGAGTAATCACATTATTTAAATAAAATACTCCTATTCCATTGTTAGCAACTTACATGTGAGGTGTCTCCCTGTGTCCCTTATGGTTGCATGGCTGGGCGTTCATTAAAAGCAGGTAAACCGTCTAAATCTGGAAGGGTTTGTGAACATTTGTTGTTGTTGTTGTTGTTCAGTCGCACAGTCGAGTCCGACTCTTCGCGACCCCATGGACCAGCTCCCGCCAGGCCCTCCTGTCTTCCGCTGTCCTCTGAAGTTGGCTCAATTTCATGTTCGTTGCGTCGATGACACTGTCCAACCATCTCATCCTTTGCCGTCCCCGTCTTCTTTGACCTTCAATCTTTCCCAGCATCAGGGTCTTCTCCAGTGAGTGCTCCCTTCTCATTTGGTGGCCAAAGTATTTGAGCTTCAGTTTCATTATCTGGCCTTCCAGGGAACAGTCAGGGTTGATTTCTTTGAGGATTGACTGATTTGTTCTTCTTGCAGTCCAAGGGACTCTCAAGAGTCTCCTCCAGCACCATAGTTCAAAAGAATCTATTCTTCGGCGCTCGGCCTTCCTTATAGTCCAACTCTCACAGCCATACATGACTACTGGGAATACCATTGCTTTGACCATGCGGACTTTTGTTGGCAGGGTGATGTCTCTACTTTTTATCATGCTGTTTAGGTTCGCCATCGCTTTCCTCCCAAGGAGCAGGCGTCTTTTAATTTCATGACTGCTGTCACAGTCTGCGGTGATCTGGGATCCCAGGAACGTGAAGTCTGTCACTACTTCCACAGCTTCCCCTTCTATTTGCCAAGGAGTGATGGGGCCGGATGCCATGATCTTAGTTTTTTTGATGTTGAGCTTCAAGCCCACTTTTGCGCTCTCCTCTTTTACCCTGAGCAAGAGGCTCTTTAGGTCCTCTTCACTTTCTGCCATTAGAGTGGTATCGTCTGCATATCTGAGGTTGTTGATCTTTTCCCCAGCAATCTTAATTCCCGCTTGTGATTCATCCAGGCCAGCATTTCGCATGATGTACTCTGCATATATATTAAATAAGCAAGGTGACAATATACATCCTTGTCGTACTCCTTTTCCTATGCTGAACCAATCAGTTGTTCCATATCCGGTTCTAACTGTCGCTTCTTGGCCCTTATACAGGTTTCTCAAGAGACATGTGAGGTGGTCTGGTACTCCCATCTCTTTAAGGACCTGCCATAGTTTGTTGTGATCCACACAGTCAAAGGCTTTAGCATAGTCAATGAAGCAGAAGTAGATATTTTTCTGGTACTCTCTTGCTTTCTCCATAATCCAGCGAATGTTGGCAATTTGATCTCTAGTTCCTCTACCTCTTCGAAACCCAGCTTGTACTTCTGGTAGTTCTCTATCCACGTACTGTTGAAGCCTAGCTTGTAGGATCTTGAGCATGACCTTGCTAGCGTGTGATATGAGTGCAATTGTGCGATAGTTTGAACATTCCTTGGCATTGCCCTTCTTTGGGATTGGAATGTATACTGACCTTTTCCAATCCTGTGGCCACTGTTGCGTTTTCCAAATTTGCTGGCAAATGGAGTGCAGAACTTTAACAGCATCATCTTCTAAGACTTTGAATAGCTCAGCTGGAATACCATCACCTCCACTAGCTTTGTTGTTAGTAATGCTTTCTAAGGCCCATTTAACTTCACATTCCAGGATGTCTGGCTCGAGGTCAGTGATTATACCGTCGTGGTTGTCAAGGACATCGAGGTCTTTCTTGTATAGTTCTTCTGTGTATTCTTGCCATCTTTTCCTAATCTCTTCTGCTTCTGTTAGGTCCCTACCGTTTTTGTCCTTTATCATGGCCAGCTTTGCATGGAACGCTCCCTTGATTTCTCCAATTTTCTTGAAGAGATCTCTAGTCCTTCCCATTCTATTGTTTTCTTCTATTACTTTGCACTGTTCATTCAGGAAGGCCTCCTTATCTCTCCTTGCTGTTCTCTGGAAATCTGCGTTCAGTTGGGTAAATCTTTCCTTTTCGCCTTTGCCTTTCGCTTTCCTTCTTTCCTCTGCTATTTGTAAAGCCTCATCAGAAAGCCACTTTGCTTTCTTACATTTCTTTTTCTTTGGGATGGTGGTGATTGCTGCCTCCTGTACAATGTCACGAACCTCCGTCCATAGTTCTTCAGGCACTCATACACACTCATATTTCCTGCAGGAGGTTGTTATTTGTCAAGGGAAGATGCTGGTGTCTCTTTATGATGTCTCAAGCTGCATGCTATGATATATTTTTAGCTTTCTAGGAGAGAGCTTATTTCTAAGTTGTGTTAGACTGTTAGCCTTGTTACCTTTAAGATTTACCTGAAATATAAGCATTTTGCTGCCTTGCACACCAGATGTGCTGTTTCTGGGGTAGGTTACTGGGCAGCAGCTTAGACTTGTGTTTCTCTGATTCTCTCTCATTCTTGGTTTTGCATCTTATAGCGTGCATCCAAAAAATCCAAAATATGAGATTCCATGTCTTCAAGCAAGTCTTAATTTTCTGTTAAGGACACTTGGGCGTTACTCCCCACTATCAAGTGGACAAGAGGAAGGCTCCAGTATTTGGATTTCAGTTGTGTCACACTTCGTGTCCACCTCCTAATTCACTGAGCAGCCCCTATCCACCCGTGCCCTGCAGGCTTCCTCATGAGTCCCAGTAGGCCTCAGATGGGAGAGTGGAAGGACCTTTGTCCTCATCTCTCTTGCAGCTTGGCTTAGCATCCTTGGCCACCTCCTCTTATGAAGCAGATCCAGTTGGGACTTCCTGGAAACCCGTGGGGGGGGGGAGCCTAGCCATTGGCCCGGCTGCGCCCACCCCCTGCCCGTCGACTAGTAGATGGTTGAGATTAGATTTCCTGTATACGGCCATTGGCTGTTACAATACAAAATTACATTCAAACAAGCCCTCGACTAGTCACCACTGAACAACTGAGTAGCAGACAGAGTTCTCCTCTAAGCCTAGGCAACAATCAGCTGAGCAGCAGGAAAGGTTTCATAAGGCCCAAGTGCCACTGTGGTCTGAGGGTCTATCAGTTGCTGCTCTCTCTCCCCCAAAGGTGAGAATGCCTAGCTGAAGCTGGGGTCACCTTAAAGGTAAAGGTTTCACTTGCTTGAAAGCTAGTCAAATCCGACTCTAGGGGGTAGTGCTCATCTCCGTTTCCAAGCCGAAGAGCCAATGCTGTCCGAAGACATTTCCGTGGTCATGTGGCCGGCATGACTAGATGCCGAGGTGCACGGAACTCTGTTACCTTCCCACCGAAGCAGTACCTATTTATCCACTTGCAATTTCTTGCTTTTGGACTGCTAGGTTGGCAGGAGCTGGGGCCAGAGACAGGAGCTCACTCTGTCACGCGGCACTAGGATCTCGAACTGCCGAGCTACCGACCTTCTGGTCTACAGCTCAGCATCTTAACCTCTGAGCCACCTGCAGCCCTGGACAAATTGTTTTAGTATGATTTTCTGTCATATTTTGAAATTGCTGTTCCTTGCCCTGATACTGAGAAGGAAGATGGTATAGAACAGGGCTATTTTTGGGCAGGAACGCACAAGAACGGAGTTCCGGCTGGCTCCCAAGTTGGCCATGGCCAGCAAGAACTCATTAGCATAATAGGCCACACTCAACAGCAGAAACTCATTAGGATTGGCTACAATTAGGGGTGTGTGGCCTAACATGCAAAAAGCCCTAAGTTTTGACAACAAACAAGGTAAAGAGAATAAGAAGCAATAGGTGGGTGTGGCTGGATGACCACACCTGGTAACATGGGGGTGTGGCCTAATATGTGAATGAGCTGTGCTGTCAGGGTGTGGCCTAATATGCTAATGAGTTCCTGCTGTTGGGTATGGCCTATTATTCTAATGAGTTCCTGCTGGGCTTTTTCTACAAAAAAAGCCTTGGTATAGAATATAGGTCAGTGCTGAATTTCAGAGTGTTTGCTCAAGCTGTGCTTTGCTGGACAGAGTTATTTGGCCATGTGTTGTTTGTTGTATACAAATAATGCAAATACCACAATATGGATAACTTTCCAGATTGGATTATTTTCCAGTATTGTATGGGCTGGGAGTCACCAGTATACGGATGACACCCAGCTCTATCTGATGTTAGGCGGTCAATCTGGCTCCAGACCAGAAGATCTGGCTGGTTGGCTTAGACTGAGCCGACTGAAATTGAATCAGATGAAGATGGAGGTCCTGTGCTTGAGTTGGGGCAGTCCAGAGAGCATTATGGTCAGGGTCACAAAACCTTCAATGGGGCACAGTTGGTGCCAGTGTTGGAGGTTAGGAGTTCGGGACTGCTCTTGGATGCCTCCTTAACAGTGGAGGCCCAGGTAGCAGCCACTGCCAGGTCGGCCTTTTACCATCTTCGGCTGATCAGGCCCTTCCTCGAACACAACGATTTAGTAATGGTGATCCATGCGATGGTCAGCTCGAGATTAGACTAATGTAACGCTCTCTACATGGGGCTGCCCTTGTCACAAATCCAGAAGCTGCAGCTAGTGCAAAATGCTGCGGCCAGGCTCTTGATGGGTCTCCCCATGAGGAAGTACATCCAGCCTGTCCTGAAAGCCTCGCACTGGCTGCTGATAGCATACCGAATTCGCTTCAAGGTGCTGGTTCTTACCTCTAAAGCCCTTTATGGCCAGGGTCCGATATACCTGAGGGACTGCCTTTCCCCATATATACCCCAGAGAGCATTATGGTCAGGGTCACAAAACCTATTGCCCCCCCGGGTCCCAAGGATGCTAGGGTGGCTGAAACCAGGGCCATGGCTTTTCCAGTGGTGGCTCCGTACTGGTGGAATGAGCTCTCAGAAGAGACCAGAGCCTTGCGGGACCTTTTACAGTTCCGCAGGGCCTTCAAGATGGAGCTCTTCCACCAGGCCTTCAACGAGGAGCCGCCACCACCATTATTACCACCATTATTAATAACAACAGAAATTTATAGAGCCTGGTTCCTGGTTTGCTATTGACAGCCTGTGCCCGCCAATTATATTTAAGACAGATCAGTGAGCTGAATATTTAGAGAATCTACGGAATGTACTCTTGTGGTAATGCCATCTATATGCAGGGGTC
>NW_015172573.1:0-6728 GCF_001447785.1 Gekko japonicus
TTGGGAGAGGGTGTGATTCAGTGATAGAAACATCTGCTTGGTATGCAGGTGGTACCAGGTTCATCCCAGAATTTACAGTTAAAGAGACAAGGTGATGTGAAAGACCTCTACCTAAGACCCTGCAGAGCTGCTCCCAGTTCAAGTATACATTGCTGACTGTGATGAACCAAAAAGTCGGATTCAGTACAAGGGAGCTTTATATGTTCATGTGTTTTCACCTTAGGGTTCTGTTTGTTTTCACTGTGAGACACTCAAACCATGGCTTGTTTGTCACAAACAACACAAGCAAAATAACACGGAACTCTGTGCATATCCCTATATGGCTATTTCTATGTCTTTCTTCAAAGATCAGATTCTCTTTCCAGAGTTCCCTCTAAGCTGAGTTAGTGTGAGCTAGCTCACAGTTTTTTAGCCTCCAGCTCACAGATTTTTGTCTTAGCTCAGGAAGGAGGGCTCCAGAGCAAACTGATTTATTCAGTAGCCAAATCGCTCGCTCACAACTTTAATGCCAGCAGCTTACAAAGTAGAATTTTTGGTCATAAGACTCCACAGCTTAGAGGGAGCATTGCTTCACACACACACACACACACACACTCCTTGCTGATTTATTTGAACTTTAATAAGATTTCTAAATACCTTGCCTCTGTCTCCCCACCCTCAACCCTTTTCAGTTTCACTGATGCATGTTTGATGGGAAGAAACAGTAGAAGTCATATTTTTCCACTGGGGTGGAGAAATTTCAGACAAGTATCGGTCTTATGTTTTTAACCTGTGTGCCTTAAGAGTGGAGAAAAGCTGTCAATTCCACGTTGACTCTCAATTAGCGCTCCCAATCCATCTACTGTGGGAGAGAAGAGTTGAGGAATCTTGTCTGCGAGGCAAGGGAGAGTAGATCTTGTCCGTGCAATATTAGTCCCAAACTTCTGGGCTGTCTGGGCAAGACCTCATTTAGTGTCTCCTCCAGCTCCAAAGCAGTGTCAACACATCAGCCATCTGCTTACGTACCCTGAACAAGGGCCCTCTGGAGGTTAAGGCACACAGAGGGACACACTGTGTAGACTGAAGCGGACAGCACAGCCTGTGCAATTCCCTGACCTGGATGGGCCAAGCTAGCCTGATCTTATCAGATCTCAGAAGCTAAGCAGAGTCAGTTCTGCTCAGTATTTGAATGGGAGACCACCAAGAAATCCCAGGGTCGCTATGCAGAGGAAAGCAATGGCCAATCACCTCTGACTGTCTCTTGCCTTGAAAACCCTGCAGGGTTGCCATAAGTTGGCTGTGACTTGACGGCACTTTCCTCCATCATGCAATTTCCACTTCCATTTCCTCCTCTCCTCTCATGTCTCCCTCATGGCACATTTTAAATTGTAAGCTCTTTGGCACAGGGGCTTGCATTCCTGGTGTGCTCTAAAGTATCATACACTCTAACAATGAAACATATGAGGATAATGATGCCCATTTTAGGATGTACTTAGGGCTCTGTGTGGTCTGTGCTAGAATAAATAGTCAAGCGAAATTCTGCACCAAGAACATTCTGCAACTAGAACGAAGCACAAAAAATGATCAGGTTTGCATAATTTTGCTTGTTTTGCATTTCTGTTTATTTGTTTTATTGCCATTTTTGAAAGCACCTTCCTCAGAAGAGACTTGAAGGGATATACAAAGCAGAAGATGCAATAAAAAAACTACAGGAATCTCAAAAGAGCTGAAATCCTTCAATGGTCAGTGTAGACATTAAAACAACCACATCAGTTTGACCAATACCAACAGTGCCATCCTAAGCTAAGTTACATCCATCAATAGTTTTGGAAAGGGATAACTCTGTTTAGGACTGCACTGCAAATCACTCAGAAACTCTTTTAAGCACTTTTGTTGTTGTTGTTGTTCAGTCGCACAGTAGAGTCCCTTATTAAAGACAGACGTCTCACAGCTAGCCCTGGAATCAAAGTCCATTCCAGAGTGCTGGAGCTATTACAGGAAACTATCTAGACCAGGACAGGCCAATTCCATACACCTGCCCCTAAATGATGAAACTGTTCAGAGCCATTTCCTCTGTTAATGAATATAATAATTATCTGCACTCTTTCAAGTATCACAGACATAAAGACTGGAAGGAAGGAAGGAAGGAAGGAAGGAAGGAAGGAAGGAAGGAAGGAAGGGCGGAAGGGCCCTGTACATAGAACCACCATTTGAGTACCTCCATGGCTTGGGAGATATACCTTGCCCAGAATGTAATTTGTGAGAATGCTGACTTCATGTCTCACTCAAACAGCATCATGAGGTACAGAAAGAGATTTAAAAAATGCCCAAGGCTTTTACACTTAAAAAGCTGAACTCTCAGGGTTCTTTCAAAGACCTATAGAAAGATGCTCTGTCCTCTCACACCATGGCAGTTAAAAAGCTAGGCTTTGCTCACCAGAAAAGGAGCAGTCGGGTTTAGTGCCAGCAGTGACTTTCCCCTCACTTTCAATGCATTCCCATATACCTCCAGAGTCTGGAGAAAAGCCATGACTTCTGCTGACTGAAATGGGTCTTTCTTCTCGGATGTTGCCCAATGCTGAAAGACTCTTCAGAGAAATGTGGCATCCCATTTAGAGCAATGGAATGAAATATCCCATCTTCCTTGGGCGTTTTCTCCCTGCTCGGTTCTTCTGTGGCTTTCTTCTCCCTTCCGTCCCTCCATTTCCTTTGTCCCTTGCTTTATTTTTGGCACTGTATATATAAATGGAGGCGTACTTGCTGAGGTAAATTTTAAGGAATGTTGGGATGAAATGGTGCTCAAAGCAGAGCTTCTCCAGGTGGAGAGAGACGTGAGAACTCACAGATACAGAATAAACTCCTACTGTGATGAGGTACAGCACGGAGTATCTCACATTTTCTTATCCGAGCCAAAAAGTGGACCATGGTACTGAAAATCAGCTTTAGGAAGGCAAACATAGGGTGCAATCACACGCACAATTAGCTGCACCATAGGCACGAATGCCGGGCAGATTTAAAGGTTGCAATCAGATGCAAACATCTGCCCAGCATTCCGCATCCATCGGCAACCCTTTTTGCTCTGCCGCAGAAGTGGAGTAAAAAGACACTGGGGAAAGTCCAGTAGCAAACGGGTTGCTATGGGCCACAGATGGACTTTCCCCTGTATGATCGTTCCAGCGCACTCTCATGGCGTCCGGATGGCCTGATCAGGCCATCCCAACTCCATGCCATTGTTTTCCCCCCCTTCTCAATGGGCATACTGCTGTAGGAAGCCCTCAGTGTGGAGATGTGATTAATTGATCCTCCGTTTAAACGAATCGAAAACAAACGGCAAAAAAACCCCAACTCACCCACGATTGCGTCTATCATGCAGTGGCTGGCTATGCCTGCAGCTTCAAAGAATTGTATGATTGCACAACTGCGGGTCAATTTCCTCCGGGGTAAATAGCCTCGCTTCCCCTGCGCGTTATCTTGCAAGTGTGACCGCACTCATAGTTGTCTGTTCTGCAGTAATGGGAAAGAGATGTGATCAAGTCCTTTGCCTCCTGTAGAAACTGTGCATAGCTAACATTTTTATCCTATTTTGAGTGACATTTTGAACTTCACTGGCCTTCACCTTTACAACAAGATGACGTAGGCCCTGGTCACACCTCAGGAAAAACCATGGCGGAAGTGTGGCTTTTTAGAGCCACAGCAAAACAGAAGCGCAGCAGCGGGATCAGACAGATCCCCGAGCCGCCGCGCATATGCTCCCCAGCAGGATCAGATGCCAAGGGGGAAGCCATTGACAGGAGAGTGAGGCGAGTCAGCTGCGCATGTGTGTGCATGCGCAGTTCGGCAGGGGGCCTCGCATGCTGCGGGAGACGGGCGCGTCGGTGATCACACGGCCGCCCATGCTGCGGGTTTTCCTGTAGGTAGTAGTGTTTTGGAGGGTTTTTTAAACTCCGCATCTTCGACTGGAAGGGACGGGTTGGGGGCGGGTTCAGATGTTGGCATCTGATCGCGCCGGTTTAATCCGCCCTCAATCCGTCCGTTCCGCGGGGCAAATCCTCCCATGTGACCGGGGCCCCTGTATCATTAAGTTTTTCTTCCCAGGATTCAAGAGATGTAACCAGACACTAATGCCAAAACATTTCCACCAAATGCCAGCATGTCCAGGTCTTAAGATAATGATCTGAAAAAAATCCACTTTTTCCTCCCCTCAAAACAATTAAAAAAAATTGTAACATATGGCCTCATGAACAGTTCTGGCAAGACTGCAAGCTTGTAAATCAAGTACCTGAAAGGTCCCATGACCTGGATAGCTCAGGCAAGCCCAATCGCATCAGATCTTGGAAGCTAAGCTGGACCAATTTGGATGGGAGACTTCCAGAGAATACCAGGGCTAGGAGGCAGAGGCAAGCTATCAAGCCACTTCTTTGAAGGTCCTCCATGACCCAGTAGGAGTCGTCAGAGGTTGCCATGACTTCCAGGTATGGGCACACATGCGTGCACACAAACACATCTAAGAATACCCCCCCAAAAAAAAACAGTAGCTGAAAGGTTAGTTACATACAAAGTAAAGGGCCAATAACTAAAAACTATAATTATTATCAAAAATACATGTATTTCTTATCAATTAGTTAAAAACAATTATGGGCCTGGTTGTAGCCTCAATACAGCATAACAGTGTACAATATACACAAGTGGGACCTATTGCGATCAGATGTGTTTCGGCCAAAGTAGCCTTCTTCAGTGGTCATGCAATATTTGTACATCTAGGCTTAATGATACAATAATAAGACAATATGTTAATCAACATGGGACCCAGAAAGACGTTTTATAGTTACAATCAATTGACACAAGGCCTGAGAATATTTGTGAGGCCTCATAGAGTAGGTAGGTTTGACTGGCCCAAGGTTACCCAGCATGCTTCACAGTGGAGCTCTGAACCATAAGGGTCTCCCAGGCTGCGTTCACACGGGCAATTTGATCCATTCCCCTTGCTGTTCCCTTATGGATTTAAAGTGCACGATCAGACAGCAACATCTGTCTGTCGTGCCTGAGTCGTCTGAGTTCCATTCCTCCCTTCCTCCCTCCCCTTGCAGGTTCTTAAGGTAAATTACAAACGCCGCCTGAAGACTGAGTAATTGTGTTTAACTGATTGTCGATCTTAATTTGTACTTTGTATGTTTTTAATCTGTTGTAAATCACCCAGAGCTCTGTGTACTCAGGGATGGGGCGATTCAGATATCTAATAAATAATCACACGGGCAGGAAACTGCGGGGGAGAAGCGTGGCTGTTTGCCCTGGGGCAAACTACTGCGCAGTTACGCGATCAGACCTCCCGTGGAGGTCCTGTGGAGGTACCGTGGAGGTTCCATGGCAAGGGAGAGGTGCTGATCACAGGACAAGCCGGCGCGCAACGAAGAAGCGCACGCTGCGGCAAACTGTTTTTTTTGTGTGTGTACACGACAAATGCGCATGCTCCGTTGGGTGCGTGTGCGCATCCACAGAGACTTGGACAAAAAAAAGCTTCCCAGATGTGCTGGTGAGATCGCGCCCGGAAACTTCGCCTGTTTTCTGTCTCACTTGTGTGGCTTCTGTTCCGTGTGACCGCAGCCCTAATAAATAATAACAATAACAACAACAACAACTCACTGATGTCAATTATACCAGCCAGAGCTCTGATTGGGCCCACCCCAGCTTTCCCCATCCCCCACCAGTGGCCATGGGGGACCTGGCAACCCTACAACCGCCCCCGTTAGCATCCCTTGCAAGGCACTAATTTATACTACTTCAGTATTCTGCTCCAAAAATGTTGGTTGTTCTTCCCTGAACACTGGGCTTCATTGCTACCTGGCAGTTGTTCCTTGTAAAACTAGGCTGGGGTGGGTGGGTGGAGACAAGGAAATTTTGTTTCTGGAAAGAGCATTTTCTGTTGAATGTGTACTTACAGGCAGTGCTTCCTTTATTCTTTCAACATATTTTGTTTTTCAGTTGACCAGACGAAAGAGAGAATTTTTTTTCTTCCAGTCCCTCTAATGCTGGTGTGCAGGGTGTAGAAGTAAATGTAACAAAGAGAACATTGCTATGGTACTTGATTACAACAGCCAGAATGACTTATGCTCAATATTGGAAACAAGAACGGGTGCCTGAGATGTGGGAATGGATAAGGAAGGTGCTTTTTATGGCAGAAATGGACAAGTTGACAAGAAAACTTAATAATAAAGAAGATGAAGATTTTTTTGCAGACTGGATGGACTTTAAAGAATATTTAGAGAAACATTGGGATGTTAAGAACAATTTCTTTTGCTTTGATAACTATTAAGAATAGAATGACGAAGGAGTGGAGTAGAAGTTGATTACAGTTAAAGAAAATGTTACCTATGAAGTTATAAGAATAAGATAGTTTAAAGAATTGTTACTTAGTAAGTTTTGTTTTAGAAGAAGGGATGAACAAGAAAAAGAATTTGGGGGGGGGGATCACTGCGGGGAGCCTGAAGAAGGGGAGGGAGGGGGAAAAGGAAAGGGGTATAATATGAATGATGGAATGTTAGAATAATGGACATGTTGATATATCCTGACAATAAAATGTTTTTTTAAAAAAAAACATATTTTGTTTTGCAGTTGACCAGAGGAAAGAGAGAAGATTTTTTTTTCTTCCAGTCCCTCTAATGCTGGTGTGCAGGGTGTCTCGTCCTAAAGAGGTGGGCTATGAAAAGTCAGCTGGGGAGGGGGGGATGAACAAAGAGGCCTATTGAATTAAC
>NW_015172573.1:8499-45284 GCF_001447785.1 Gekko japonicus
AGAAGCTTCTACTACATGCTGGAGTGGCAAGACATTCTCCAGTGTATATTTTAACTGGGAGGTAGCTTTCCTCTTCAGCAGCAGAAGTAAGCTCCAGTGAGGACAGAAAAAGATCTAGAAAGACACAGAGCTACCTGGAGAGAATCAGTTTCGAAAGCAGAACAATGTTCCCTCTAAGATGTGGGTCTTGTGAGCAAAAATTCTACTTTGAGAGCTACTGGCATTAAAGTTGTGAGCAAGCAATTTGGCTACTGCATAAATTAGTTTGCTCTGGAACCATCCTTCCTGAGCTAAGACAAAAATGTGTGAGCCGGAGGCTAAAAAACTGTGAGCTAGCTCACACGAACTCAGCTTAGAGGGAACACTGGAAGATAATGTAATGATACACAGAGAGAAAACCAAGCAGAACATGGTCCCCAATGCAACCCAGAGCTTAAGAATCTCTGAAGGAGAGTGTTTCAAAATAAGGGACATAGAGCAGTATACTCTGCACTAGAAAGCTAAACAAGCTTTAAGTGTTTAGCTAGGAAGTCCTGGATCAATTACGGATGTTGCAAATTTTGCAGTGAACATGCCTGATAGTTGAGCTTACATAGGGTTGTTTGAACACCAATGGGTCTGGCATGCATCCTGTTTGCCAGTTGCAAATAGGGAGGCAGTTTTTCAGTGGACAGTTTGTCTGTTCATTCACCCATTCATGGCTGTGCGGAAGATGGCTTCACCATTATCTTTCTTTGTAGTACAGCACAACGGCTTTTGGTGCATGCGTGTTCTCACATAGCCTGAAGATCTACTGGCTCCCATTCTTGCTGAGCCACTGCTCCACTTGGTAGGCAACTATCTTAATAAACAGTTCAATCAGTCACAGATCATATCAATCTAAAGAAACTTTCCTGTTTCTTCTCCCACTGAGCCCCCTTCCCCCAAATATTGTACTTGGGAATCAACAGAACAGCATAGAACAGGGGTCCCCACCCTTTTTGAGCCATCCTTAGAATTCTGACTCAGCATGGTGGACACAGCCAGAAAATGGCTGCCTCAGGAGGCGTACACAAAATGGCTGCCACAGCTTACTTCCAATCACACAGTGAAGAGCCTTGTGTTGTAGTGGCACCTGCTGCCATAGGATTTTTTTTTTAAAGATTTGTACATCCAATCAAATCTCCAGTGGCCAAACAGAAGCCTTGCTAGGTGGAAGCTTCATCTGTCTCCATGACTGCAACCTTGATCTTCTTGGAGGAAATGACGTGAATGAAATGTTGAAAGATATTGCTGTGGGTTTGTTGTCTGGTTACTGTGAAGGCCTCTGTCACTACAGGCTTGGTCTAAAGCAACATGCCTAGTAGGAGACAGACCAAGGGACTGGTTCAAAACAATGTTAACGTTCTTTGATGGGTACTTATGTTCAAAAAGTGATCCCAATGGCTTTGCCACGTATCCACCAGAACTTGTTCCAGTTAGGTAATCATGTTAGTCTGCTGCAGCAAAAACCAATGAAGAGCTTTTGGGGTACCCTAGAGAGGAAACCATTTATTGCAAGCCTCTGCCGGCTTAAATCCACTTCATCAGATGCATGAAGTGAATTCTCAGTCAGCCACCCCAGCTCAGGAGGAGAAGGGGGCAGGGGCAGATGCATGTAAAGAAACAGCAGGTCTGATTTGGGAAGGGACGTTAATCTCAATAGATGGGATGCTGAGAGTTCCATGAACGGACCTCCCAGTGGTGGTGGTGGTGGTGGTTTTTAATTGAAAAAAATGTAGGGGGGGGATTCCAATTCAGACCATAGCTCATGGGGAAGGAGGTTCAAGTTTTGTACCCCATGCCATTTTTCTGATCTGAAATGGCTCCCACTTGTATGGTTGCTGTTATCATGTATTGAGCCTAAGCCTTTCCCCTAGCTGTACCTAGAATGGGCTGAGCTTGCTTCTCTAGAACAATAGCTCGCCTGGATCCAGGAACTAACCAATAAATAAGCAGTGTAATGTAAATAGCCTATCACTGCGAGTGTGTGGGGTGTGTGAGGGGTGTGGTGTTTTGCATGCTTATAAGCAGGGCTCCAGCCCTGCTAGCTTGTCTTGTAGTTTGCTGAAATCACTTAATAAACCAGAGCTGATCACTGCAATGCGTCTAGAACCCAGTATTTAACAGTTGCGGAAAACATACAGGTACTATAGCGTACTTACAAGTCTCTCCCCTGGAGAAAACAGCCTCTCCCCCGGGTTATTTCTGCAAAAGATGACTTCTGCCTTAAAATGCTAGAGGGGCAGTGTGTGTTATTGTGGCTCTTTCCAAACCCCTGCAAAATCATTTCTGGGATCACGGGATCCATATGAAGGAAGAGTCACGATGGTCAGTGGGCTGGCATGCAAATATGCCTCTGTGCCCTGATCTGGATGGGCCAGGCTAGCCTGAACTTACCAAATCTCGGAAGCCAAGCAGGGTCAGCCCTAGTTAGTATTTGGATGGGAGCAGGGCTTTTTTTGTAGAAAAAGTCCAGCAGGAACTCATTAGCATAATAGGCCACACCCAGCAGCAGAAAAGGAACTTATTAGCATATTAGGCCCGCCCCCTGACTGCACCCCTCATTAGCATATTCGGCCGCACCCCCATGTTACCAGAAGTGTGCTCATCCAGCCACACCCACCTTTTGCTTCTTATGCTGTTTACCTTGTTTGTTGTCAAAACCCCGGGCCTTTTTTTTTGTTGCAGGAACTCCTTTGCATGTTAGGCCACACACCCCTAATGTATAGGGTTGCCAGCCTCCAGGTGGGGCCTGGGGATCTCCTGTTTTCACAAGTGATCTCCAGCTGACAGAGATCAGCTCCCCTGGAGAAATGGCTGCTTTGAAGGGTGGACTCTATGGCATTGGACCATGCTGAGGCCCCTCCCCTCCCCAAACCCCACCTTCTCCTGGATCCACCCCCAAAGTCTCCAGGTATTTTCCTACCCAGACTTGGCAACCCTACTAATGTAGCCAATTCTAATGAGTTCCTGCTGTTGGGTGTGGCCTATTATGCTAATGAGTTCCTGCTGGGTGTGGCCAACTTGGGAGCCAGCCGGAACTCCGTTCCTGTGCGTTCCTGCCCCAAAATAGCCCTGGATGGGAGACCTCCAAAGAAATACCAAGGCTGCTATGCAAAGGGAGGCCATGGCAAACCACCTCTGATCGTCTCTTGCCTTGAAAACCCTCTGGGGTCGCCATTAGTCAGCTGAGACTCGAGGGCCACAAAACAAAAATGGAATCAATTGAAGGAACAGCAACAAGAAGAATCTAGAAAAGCCTGCACCGCTGTCAGCTTTTTTCATCCCGCTGATGGGCCTGTTCCTTAATTCCGTCACTCAGCAAAATCCCCGTTGAAGCTCAATCGCAGCTTTGTACAAGAGCAGGGAGCAGGATTGGATCCTTTTATGAAGCTTGTTACCAGCGCACCAATAAAAACAGCACTTAAACAGACCGTCCTTCATGTGCAGTTTTTCATCCAACTCCAACGGCAACAGGAGCAGAAGCCAGGTGCCAGGCTTCTCCACCTGAAGAGGAAGAAATGAAGGCGACAGACTCGGGAAAGCCAAATTCTTTGTACCTGGACATTTAAGGTGAAACGTGAGATGTTTAGTTTGATGCTGAACCTGTGTTTGCACCACCACCTCTCCTGAACTTGCATCTTTGACCACATATGGAGCTGGCCTTATACTCACCAGAAACTCAGGCAGAGGTCTTTCTCATCACCTACTACTCAGTACTTTATAAACTGGAGATTCCAGGGATTGAACATGGGACTTTCTGTAAGGCAAGCAGAGGCTCTTCCACTGAGCCATTTTTTAATTATTATATTTTTTGGTCATCAGGTCATAGCTGACATGGTGACCCCAGAGGGTCTTCGAGGCAAGAGATGTTCAGAGGTGGTTTGCCATTGCCTCTGCGGAGCAACCCTGGGCTTCCTTGGTGGTCTGACCTCCAAGTACCAACCAGGGCTGACCCTGCTTAGCTTCTGAGATCTGATTGGGGCTATAGCCCCTCCCAATTACAGGACTGTGTTGGTAAATATGGTGCAAAACTGGAGTTTTCTCACGTGAGGATAAAGTCATCCTTGAACCACTGTTGCAGTATTTGTGCTAACACCCAACAGTTGTCCATGGGGAACAGTACACACATGAAACTGTCTTCTACTGAATCAGACCTTTGGTTAGGGTTGCCAAGTCTTACCAGTTTAATAGCAGGGAGTCCATGTCCGTCTCCAGGAGTTCTCGTGCGCAAAGCATGTGCGCGCCGCAATGAATCACCCGGAAGTGATGTCATCGCATTGGGGGCGGGACCACTACCATTCGATGGAAAACCATAGAGTTTTCCCTTGAATGCTAGAGCATCCCCCCGCAACATGCCCAGTGTGATGACATCACTTCCAGGTAATGTCATCACGCTGGGCTTTTCTCCGCGTGCCTGGCACTTTGGGGGTGGGGTTCCCCCCGGTGGCCCAATCCGGGCCGGTGGGTAAGGGACCCATCGAGCAGGGGTTCCTCCGCCCCCCCGGGGGACCTGGCAACCCTACCTTTGGTCCATCATGGTCAGTATTGTCTACTCAGACTGGCAGCGGCTCTCCAGGGTCTCAGGCAAGAGGTCTTTCTCATCACCTACTTCTGATCTTTTGTAACTCGGGATGCCAGGGGTTGAACCTGAGGCCTTCCACATGCCAAGCAGTTACTCTATCCCCAAGCCACAGCCCCTCCCACAGAAGATAAGTGGAAATTATAATTTCTGGCAAAAGTAAGATTCATATTTGCACAAAGGAGAACAAATG
The DNA here is from genome assembly GCF_001447785.1 of Gekko japonicus. NCBI lineage: Eukaryota > Metazoa > Chordata > Lepidosauria > Squamata > Gekkonidae > Gekko > Gekko japonicus. Next base: position 13,296 of record NW_015172573.1, read on the forward strand.
AACAAAGACGGGCTTATAGATGTCACATGTCAACATATACTTAATTATACTGCGCTGTGTTTTGCTTTAAGATTTGTAGCCCACGTTCTTACCTATCAGAGTGTTCTTGGCATTTGTAACACAAACCCATATAGATAGTTTGTTAGATCCAAAGTTTCAGAAAATAGTAAATTAGTTTTCTCACACACACACACACTCCTCGATGATGCCAGTAGAATCCCCAGTGCTGGACCAGAAACATTATTTAATTTCTTCAACTAAGATGCCAGTGTTCAGATCTTACCAGGACATACCACCTGCTCATGAGGAAGCCCTGCCCTAATGGATGGAGGCCTGGGGCTCAAACAGACAAAATGAAGATCACATGCCTTGCCCATGAGCATTAAATGCAAATTGCAGATTTGAACAGCCTCAGTTTGCCTCAGGGTCATGTAGAAAAGGGAGTTTAACACTTTAATCTCCAGTTAGTTTTGTGGTTCAAAACCAGCAACCTCATTCTGCTGTTGGGATTTTGAAGGCGAAAAGATATATCTTTTACAAACGGGGAGCCTAGACAGGGGGATCTGTGTAAATAAATGCAAAGATTATTAATATTTGCATTCTTGTTGCTGAGCCTTTAAACTTTCAGATCTATATGCAATTATAAGATCTAGAAAATTATTCAATATCTAAAGGGGGTTTATGAGTCTGAACACCATTGACATTTTTTATTAGTGTCGAAGATGCTGTCATTGTAAGGCTTTTAATATAATGGAACAATTGAGCCAAAATTGGACTATAAAGTTGTGGGTTCCAAGTTTTCTGCTCGAGTTTGAGCAAATTAATTGCTCAGGTACAAACTGAGATTGCCAGTCCCAGTTTGATCATCTCATGTGGTTTGATGGTAGGCCACCAGCCCAGATAACCTATTGCACCATCACAATTGACTCTGTGTAACTCCTTTTGGATTGCCTGACCCTCCCCAAGGCAATGGCAAAGTGTCTTATGAGGGTAGCTGTCTGGAACCAAAGGGAGGTGCTTGTTCACATTGAGCATGCATGATCCAAAGACAGTTCCAGGTCATTAGGTAAGGCCTAAGCTGTCTGCAAGACAGACATGGCTTCATCCAAAAGAAGTAGACGCTGGCACAAACATACTCCTGCACATGTGCGCTCATCTTGAAAGCAGAAATGGCAGTGTTGTTATGAATCAGTGAGCCGAGCACAAAAATATTTGGTTATGTAGCCGTATCCAAGAGGTAAAATGTCATGCGTGGAATGTAGACTTTAATATAGGGGAAACGGATACCGCATCTATGAATTCAGTCAGTACAGATAAACTATTTAGACTTCAGCTAGTGGGCCACAGCCTCACCTTGAGTAGGTCACGTCAAATGTCCTGTTGCCATTTTCTTTTCTTACATTTTTGTCTCTGTTTGGGGAGAAGCAAGGTGTAAAGGAAACAAGCTATACGTAGTGCCAACTGTCATACGTCAGTAGCTGGTGGGAATGTCCTGGCTCTCGGTTGTACAAACCAGGCAGCTGCAGAGAATGAGGAGAACATGTTACGGAGTGCTTGAATTCTGCCCAGGTTTGCCAGAATGCACTGCGAGTTCCCTAGTGGGGGCTCAGTTCCTAGGTGTGTAGGGGTCCAATTAAGACTGGGGCTATGATGGCATGTCAGGAGAGGGGCTTTGCCCTTCCAATCTGAAATAGTCTGAAGTAGTCTTGGGGAGTGCTATTTTCACAAGTGGAGAAACTGATGTATACCCCATCAGTACACATGGGACCTTCAAAACAGCTGATGGCACACCTGAGGCTAGGGGGAACAGGTCTCCAGCTATAGTGGGAGACCTTCCATCTCCTGCTGTTGACCAGTGCAGCAGCAGGAGAAATTTTTGTGGGAAAATTGATGTTGCAGCAATGCCATGACATCTCTTCTGATCATGTAACCAGAAGTGACATAATGGCATCATGATGACACTCTAGCAATCCCTCCGAAGTTATACGGTAAAAATCGTAGAGTTTGGGTGGATTACTAGAGTGTCACAGCAGCATGTGACCTTACTTCTGGTTACATGACTAGAAGTGCTGCTGTGTCCTATGGTTTCATATGATGCCATGCAACACTTCTTTCTGCCTGCAGAAGCTCCTGTGGCCATTTCAGGTCAAACAAGTGGCACTGAAAATAGCGGGAGAGCTTCAGCCACCACCTGGAGATTGGCAACCCTCACCCCCTCTCTCAAAATCCTATGGTCCTGATCAAAACTGGGTCTGACATGGCTGGGAATTGAGTTCTCAGCAGGAGCCTGCAATGCATGTCTCAATGAAAATCCTCATGGCAGACCTGGACGTGACCCAAGAACTTTATGTATTTCTATTTATATTCCACCCTTCCCGCAAGCCGACTCAGGTCAGGTCACAACAATAGATTACAGTAAAGTACAGTCTTCAATAGTTCAGAATAAATAAATATCTAACATTAAAAAGCTTTGCAACAAGTATTTAGGCCCCGGAGAAGAGAAAGGTAAAAAAAAAAAAATGAAAGTAGGTGTCACATTAAAATTAGAAGTAATAGGATTGTCACTTTGTAACCCAGAGATCTACCAGATACCTTTAAATCCATGTTTAAATCTATGTTGGAAGGTGCCAAGGAAGTTGCAGCATCTCCTATCTGTAGTGTATTCCAAAGCTGCCATGGAATGCATGATGTATGTGAAACATCTCATTAACTTGTAATGTTAAGCTTCATCCTGGGCTAGGATCCAAATCCATCCAATACTATTGCTAGCCCAGGAAGTAACGAGCCAATCACTTTGCAGCAAGCTCCCTGAGCGGGAACGGCCGTGATTGGTCCTTATGTGAACAACCTTATTGGTTGGTATGTGTACAGTGGCCGAGAATGTTTAAAAGCAGGGCAACTGCAATGTAAAATCTGAACCGTGTTGTTCTGGCTATCATATGTTGATCCGTGTTGGAGTTGTGTTCGAGTTGAAGAATAAAGCTGTGTTCTTGCTGAATCACTCTCCAACTGCTTTGTTAAGCGAGCGACTTAATACTATCCCTTTCCTTTCACAGCCTTTGTCATCTGAACAAATTTAGAGTCCAGTGGCACCTTTAAGACTGCCTCAGATACACACGAAAGCTCATACCTTGAATAAACCTTTGTTGGTCTTAATGGTGCCACTGAACTCAAAATTACTGCTTCAGACCATCTATCTTTGTTCCTATTTGCTGTGCAATATACCTGAAATCCTGCAGAGTAGGAGAGGGAGGGTAGAGGTCTACTAGAGGAAGATCCTGGGGAGAATCCATGGCTCAATCATTTTTCAATGTGTCATTGATTTCTCAGAACAAATCTCTGTGTCGCAACCTGGGAACGCTGAAAGATGGTTCTAGTTCTGGAAAAACTGAAATTGAAGGATGTGTTTACGGCCACCCGAGTTCCTAGGACAGAGAAACGGAGACAACTTTTCATAAATCCCATCAGTCAAACCATCCCTGAAACCCAAGAGAACAGAGAGGAAGATGGGGAGACCAAAGATTTGCTGTTTGTAGAATCCGGTTTCTGTGCATTCGCCAGGGCATACATGGTGGATGAAGCCTTCATTTTGCATCTCCAACTGCCTTTTCTGCCCACTTTCTATTGGTACTGGAAAGAAATTTGTTTAATACATCATCTTGTGTTTGTGGAGCCATTTGCAGGTGGAAAGAGAAGAAATTCTCTGTCCTCACTTTTAAAAAAAAAAAAAATAATAATTGAAGAACCAAGCAAACACTGAAAAACTCTCTTGCAGGTAAGGCCCGAGAAGGAGGTCTTGTCTAGAGAAACGTATTTATCTGATTATTGCATTGGTTGAAAGTGAAATCAGTTATTATTAAACTGTTAGAGACCGATAGCCAAACACTCCCTTACCTGGATATTCCAGGCTAGCCTGATCTCATTAGATCTCCAAAGCTAAGCATGGTCGGCCCAGAGTGTTTGGATGGGAGACCTCCAAGAAAATCCAGGGTTGCTATGCAGAACCAGGCAATGACAAACCAGCCACCTCTGAACGATTCCTGTCTTGAAAACTGTATGGGGTCACCGTAACTCAGCTGTGATTTGACTGGCAAAAAGTGTTGGATGTGGCCTATTATGCTAATGAGTTCCTGCTGGGCTTTTTCTACATAAAGAGCCCTGCTTGCAGGTAAGGCCTGAGAAGGAAGTCTTGTCTAGAGAAACGTATTTATCTTATTATTGCATTGGTTGAAAGTGAATTCAGTTATTATTAAACTGTTAGAGACCGATAGCCAAACACTGCCCTGACCTGGATATTCCAGCCTAGCCTGATCTCATTAGATCTCCGAAGCTAAGCATGGTCGGCCCAGAGTATTTGGATGGGAGACCTCCAAGAAAATCCAGGGTTGCTATGCAGAACCAGGCAATGACAAACCAGCCACCTCTGAACGATTCTTGCCTTGAAAACTGTATGGGGTCACCGTAACTCAGCTGTGATTTGACTGGCCAAAAAAAAAAGCCAAGATTGATTGGCTACCTCAAAACAATGCTAAACTCAAAACCATCCTCATATCTGCTGGTCTTGTAGCAAGCACAGCTCCAAAGTTATGCAAACAGCTCCCCACTGGGGCCATTTCAGATCAGGAAAAGAATGCGGGGGAAGGAGAGGTGGGAGCTCCCCCCATGCGGCAATGCCAAGCTGAATTGGGGCCCTGCCAATTTTTAAAATGACATTTCTGCAGCTGCTGGTTCTCTGGGGAACCTGCACTTAGGGTTGCCAGCTCTGGGTTGGAAAATACCTGGAGATTTTGGGGGTGGAGCCTAAAAAGGGCAGGGTTTGAGGAGGGGAGGGACCTCAGTAGCCATTTTCTCCAGGTGAACTGATCTCTGTCACCTGGAGGTCAGCTGGGATAGCAGGAAATCGCCAGCCACCACCTGGGGATTGGCAACCCACATAAAATACTGTATAGTACCCACAGTGCCCAAAGTAGATGTTTCCTTTTTTAAAGAGTCTGGGGTCCCCAGACCTGACTCTCTGTCTCTTTCTCTGCAACCAGACAAAAACTGGAAGGAATGTCTTTTTCAAAATGAGGGAGACCCCACTGGGTTCAGAACTGTGGGGTGCAGGAGGAGTCCTGAATCCAGGCCCACATTTCTTCCCATACAGGTGCCAGGCATTATCAAAACTGATTGCAAATCTGATTGCAAGATATATAGGCAATGTAGGGTTGCCATCTCCAAGTCATAGGGTTGCCCAGTCTCACCTTGTTCCTGAGTGGGGGACTCCCGGGTCGATCCCAGAGCGCGCACGCGCGCCGCATCCACATCACCAGGAAGTGACATGATGACACTGGGCACGCTGGGGGCAGGGCCACGACCATCCGAGGGGAAACCATAGAGTTTTCCCTCGGATGACTGTGGCCCTGCCCCCAGCATGCCCGGCGTGGTCGTGTCACTTCCTGGTGACATGCATGTCGGGATGGAGTTCCCCCCGGGGCCCGATCCGGTGGCGGCGGGGAACGGGCCTCTGGGGCGGGGGTTTCCCCGCCCCCCGGGGGGACTTGGCAAGCCTACCAAGTCAGGAAATTTCTGGGGATTTGGCAGTGGAGCCTGGGGAGGACAGAGTTTGGAGAGGGAAGGGGCCTCAACAGGGTACAATGCCACAGAGTTCCCCCATCCAAAGAAGCCATTTTTGGTAGTGAAGCATCTAACAGCAATTTTGCAGCATTATAAGGCCATTAAGGAAACGCATTGCTTTTGCAAATAGGAAAAACAAGATAAAGAAAAAAATGCTTGCAAACAGCCCATTACTAAGGAAAGGCTTACTTTGCTTTCTTTCTTTCTGCAATCAAGAAGCTTAGCACCTGGTGATAACAGGAAGGCCTTGGCTGTCCCACAAGCTAGACGTGTGATCAGCCAAGGATGTTTGTGGTTTTGAAAAGAACAGGATGCTCAAGCACACGGGCCAATGTTTTCTGATAATCTTTTCTGCTAAGAAATGACCAGGAAAATCTCTGTAGTATGGAGGTCAGTTGTAATCCTGGTAGATCTCCAGTCCCTACTTGGAGGTTGGCAACCATAAAATTGTGACGAGTGTTTGTAATGTTCTATATCTGGATTATGGCTTTTCAAATGGAAACTGTCCAGGCCTGCGTCCAGGTGTGTGAGGCCTAGGGGGTCCCCCAAAGAAGGCATCATAAATCAATGAGGAACAGCAAAAAAGAGAAATGCATGTCTCTAACACGCTTGAAAGTTTTTTATTAAGCAATTGTAATTGAAGAGTCAAATCAGACCGATTCTGCAAAAGCAGTTGTTCCACCCTTGGTCTCCCGTTTCCCCCATTTGTACTGCTCAATTCCCCACTATTTGCTGTGCGGCCGCATTTTGACCCGCATCTCCCCACGATTTCTCCCGTGTCTTCTTGATTTTTATTTTTTAGGATCAAGAAGACATGGGGAAAACTGGGGGGAGATGCGGGTCAAACTGTGGCCGTGCAGCAAATAGTGGGAAGTTGAGCAGTGCAACAAGGGCAAACAGGAGACCAAGGGCAGAACAACTGCTTTTGCAGAATTGGTCTCAGTCATTCCGATGTTTCTGCACTTAGTTAATCAGAAAAAAATCTGAAGGTGGCAACTGGTTTACCTCTTACTGAGCAAGTGAGTGGAATGCTGGCTGCAAATTTTTTTGGCATATGTCTATAAACAAAAACATTCTAAAACTCATTTTGAATTAAAGCTGACAATTCAAGGAGAGTGCCAGGAATATTACAAAGATGATCTGACCTCCCTTGTGGTTTCAGATCTCCATGTGGATGTGTCATAATTCAGAGATTCATGCCTGGAGAATGCTGCTCCTAAAAAAATAATGTGGGTTGCCAACCTCCTGGTGAGGACTGGAGATCCTTTGGAATTAAAACAGATCTCTGGACAACAGATGTCAGTTCCCCTGGAGAAAATGGCTGCTTTGGAGGATGTACTCTATAATATTATACCTACGATTACCAGCTTCAGGTTGGGGTTCACCTGGAGATTTGGGGGGTGGAACCTGAGGAGGGCAAGTTTGGGGAGGGGAGAGACTTCAGTGGGGTATAATGCCACAGAGTCCACTTTCCAAAGCGGCCATTTCCTCCAGGTAAACCGATCTCTGTCGCCTGGAGACCAGTTGAGAATATAAGAACATAACAGAAGCCATGTTGGATCAGGCCAATGCCTCATCCAGTCCAACACTCTGTGTGCCACACAGTGGCTAAAACCCAGATGCCATCAAGGAGGTCCTCCAGCAGGGCCAGAACTCGGGAAGCCCTCACACTGAGGTCCCCAAAGCACCAAGAATACAGACCATTACTGCCCCAGACATAGTGTTCCGTCTATACATTGTGGCTAATAGCCACTAATGGACCTCTGCTCCATATGTTTATTTAGTCCCCTCTTGAAACTGTCTATGCTTGTAGCTGCCACCACTTCCTGCAGCAGTGAGTTCCACATGTTAATTACTCTTTGGGTGAAGAAGTAAATCCTTGTATCTATTCTAAGCCTATAGCTCTTCATTTAATTGAGTGCCCACAAGTTCTTATATTTTGAGAAAGGGAAAAAAGTACTTCTTTCTCTACCTTTTTCATCCCACCCATAATTTTGTAAACCGCTATCATGTCACCTCTCAATTGTCGTTTCTCCAAGCTAAAGAACTGTAACCTCTTTAACCTTTCTCCATAGGGAAGGTATTCCATCCCCTTGATCATTTTAGTTGGCTTTTTTCTGCACCTTTTCCAGTGCTATAATATACTTTTTGAGGTGTGGTGACCAGAATTGTACACAATATTCCAAATGAGGCCACACCATACACGGACATTATGATATGATACAGGCTGGTTTGTTTTCAGTCCCCTTCCTAATAATCCCCTTTTTTATTGCAGTTGCACACTGAATCGACATCTTTAGTGAGTTATTTGCCACAACTCCAAGATCTCTCTCTTGAAGCTGTCTATGCTTGTAGCCGCCACCACTTCTGGCGGCAGTGAAATCCACGTGTTAATTACTCTTTGGGTGAAGAAGTATCAGTTGTAATCCTGGTAGATCTCCAGTCCCTACTTGGAGGTTGGCAACCATAAAATTGTGACGAGTGTTTGTAATGTTCTATATCTGGATTATGGCTTTTCAAATGGAAACTGTCCAGGCCTGCGTCCAGGTGTGTGAGGCCTAGGGGGTCCCCCAAAGAAGGCATCATAAATCAATGAGGAACAGCAAAAAAGAGAAATGCATGTCTCTAACACGCTTGAAAGTTTTTTATTAAGCAATTGTAATTGAAGAGTCAAATCAGACCGATTCTGCAAAAGCAGTTGTTCCACCCTTGGTCTCCCGTTTCCCCCATTTGTACTGCTCAATTCCCCACTATTTGCTGTGCGGCCGCATTTTGACCCGCATCTCCCCACGATTTCTCCCGTGTCTTCTTGATTTTTATTTTTTAGGATCAAGAAGACATGGGGAAAACTGGGGGGAGATGCGGGTCAAACTGTGGCCGTGCAGCAAATAGTGGGAAGTTGAGCAGTGCAACAAGGGCAAACAGGAGACCAAGGGCAGAACAACTGCTTTTGCAGAATTGGTCTCAGTCATTCCGATGTTTCTGCACTTAGTTAATCAGAAAAAAATCTGAAGGTGGCAACTGGTTTACCTCTTACTGAGCAAGTGAGTGGAATGCTGGCTGCAAATTTTTTTGGCATATGTCTATAAACAAAAACATTCTAAAACTCATTTTGAATTAAAGCTGACAATTCAAGGAGAGTGCCAGGAATATTACAAAGATGATCTGACCTCCCTTGTGGTTTCAGATCTCCATGTGTATGTGTCATAATTCAGAGATTCATGCCTGGAGAATGCTGCTCCTAAAAAAATAATGTGGGTTGCCAACCTCCTGGTGAGGACTGGAGATCCTTTGGAATTAAAACAGATCTCTGGACAACAGATGTCAGTTCCCCTGGAGAAAATGGCTGCTTTGGAGGAGGTACTCTATAATATTATACCTACGATTACCAGCTTCAGGTTGGGGTTCACCTGGAGATTTGGGGGGTGGAACCTGAGGAGGGCAAGTTTGGGGAGGGGAGAGACTTCAGTGGGGTATAATGCCACAGAGTCCACTTTCCAAAGCGGCCATTTCCTCCAGGTAAACCGATCTCTGTCGCCTGGAGACGAGACTATAAGAACATAACAGAAGCCATGTTGGATCAGGCCAATGCGTCATCCAGTCCAACACTCTGTGTGCCACACAGTGGCTAAAACCCAGATGCCATCAGGAGGTCCTCCAGCAGGGCCAGAACTCGGGAAGCCCTCACACTGAGGTCCCCAAAGCACCAAGAATACAGACCATTACTGCCCCAGACATAGTGTTCCGTCTATACATTGTGGCTAATAGCCACTAATGGACCTCTGCTCCATATGTTTATTTAGTCCCCTCTTGAAACTGTCTATGCTTGTAGCTGCCACCACGCAGCAGTGAGTTCCACATGTTAATTACTCTTTGGGTGAAGAAGTAACTCCTTTTATCTATTCTAAGCCTATAACTCTTCATTTCATTGAGTGCCCACAAGTTCTTATATTTTGAGAAAGGGAGAAAAGTACTTCTTTCTCTACATAAGAACATAAGAACATAAGAGAACAAAGGCCCATCCAGTCCAACATTCTGTCACACAGTGGCCAAAAATACCAGGTGCCATCAGGAGGTCCAGCAGTGGGGCCAGGACATTAGACGCCCTCCCACTGTTGACCCTTTTTCATCCCACCCATAATTTTGTAAACCGCTATCATGTCACCTCTCAATTGTCATTTCTCCAAGCTAAAGAACTGTTACCTCTTTAACCTTTCTCCATAGGGAAGGTATTCCATCCCCTTGATCATTTTAGTTGGCTTTTTTCTGCACCTTTTCCAGTGCTATAATATACTTTTTGAGGTGTGGTGACCAGAATTGTACACAATATTCCAAATGAGGCCACACCATACACGGACATTATGATATGATACAGGCTGGTTTGTTTTCAGTCCCCTTCCTAATAATCCCCCTTTTTTATTGCAGTTGCACACTGAATCGACATCTTTAGTGAGTTATTTGCCACAACTCCAAGATCTCTCTCTTGAAGCCGTCTATGCTTGTAGCCGCCACCACTTCCGGCGGCAGTGAAATCCACGTGTTAATTACTCTTTGGGTGAAGAAGTACTTGCTTTTATCTGTTCCAAGCCTACAGCTCATTCATTTCATTGAGTGCCCACATGTTCTTGTATTGTGAGAAAGGGAGAAAAGTCCCTTTTCCCTCTACTTTTTGTATCCCATGAATATTTTTGTTAACCTCTATCCCATGCATAATTCTGTAATCCCAGGAAATCTCCAGACACCACCTGGAGTTTGGCAATCCTAATTATACTCTGCTGAAGTCCCTCTCCTCCACAAACCATGCCCTCCCCAACCTCCACCCTTAATATCTTCGGTAATTTCTGTACTGGGAGCTGGCAACCCTATCAGAAGACCAAGGGGGGAAAAAACACCGAGACTGTTCATGCTGCTGATGGTTACATCAGGACAAATCAACCAACTGGTCTTCAATTAAATGTAGAGCCACAGGGCATCTCTGGATTCCTGACGCCTTACGGACTCAATCCAAAGAACACCCCAGAGCTCTTCCTTCCCCTCTTCATTGGTCTGGAAGATCACACTATGGAAAGCATAAGCATGTCATTTGTTTTTTCAGATCCCTCACTATATTTTCTTTCCAGTGCCCTGATTATTTTGACTGAAAATAACAGAAGGTGTGCAATATCCTTCCTTGGCACCAAGGAAGTCTCAACCTTCCTCAGAAGCTTGGAGACAATATCCAAAGTTCCATCGTTAGGGCAATTTGTCTACCTCATCCCCTGTCCCTATGAATGTTCCCTCAAAGCTCTGTTGGCCTCCTCAGCTACCATTCACAAGCTGCCTGGGCCGCGGGCATGTGGAGAATGCTCCCTTTTTGTCCTGTGAGGACAGGTGGGTCTGTAGGTTTGTTAACTTTGCTACATATTCCAAAATAGACAGTTGAGGAAAGCGGTCTTGGGGGAAGGGGGGGAGAAGCAGAGGGTAAACATATTCAGATTCTCAAGAGTTCTAAAACTGCCATTTGTCCATTTATTTATTCTTTATAGTTTAGTCAGTGGGTTCTTTATGGCAGAAACGGGGGGGTGGGGTTTTTCCTAAAAATCTGGTGATGTCTCAAAGATTATCCCCCTCCTTTTCCAGTCACAGGGTTTTCAGGCACAACACCACCCGGCATTTTCCCCTTCGCACAGTGAAAGTCAAGCAGGTGTGAGTCTCTGTGGTCTGTAAAAGGTAAGCTGTGAAAAGGATAGGTGGGATCAAGGACATGTGTGAAGGGAAGACAGCTTTTAACCTTTCCCACTGGTGCTTGTTTTCACTGACTGAAACTGAGTTTCCCCACACTGCCACTGATGTAAAGGTAGAAAGACAGACTTAAAGGGGGACACATCTTTTTTCCCTTTAAAACTGCTAACAGCCTGGCTTTGATTGGCAAAACTGAGAGCCAGACTAAACATGTCAGTGGCCATGTGTCCATCCTGTGTCTGCTGACACCATTTAAGAAGCAGTTGTGAGGCCCTGATCTGAATTGGGCACATGGATCTTTTCATGCCTTTTCAGGTACAGAAACCTCTGTTTTGACACTTAAAAAGATTGGGGGTGAGACAAGAGCTTCTGGGGCCACAGCACCATGCACCCAATTTGGGTCAGGGCCTCATAGCCATTTTTAAAGAATGTTGACTGCTTCTAAATGTCAGATTCGTTGGTTAGCAGAGTGTTCAAGGCTTGCAGCACAGCAGAGCTTATCTGGTTTGTGTGCACTGTCCAGAGAACAAAATTACACACGGAGCCTTTTATCTTTGCAAACTAATATGATGAGACCTTTTATTTAAGTAACTCCATTCTAGACAGGATAGAGTAGAGCTGGATGGAGACACAGGAGCTCTCATGCTGCCAAGATGGAGAAAACTAGCATAGTGTAGAGAGAGGATGTGAGACTGGAAGGAAGTTTTCCCTAAGAGTAGAAACCTACACATCAAATGGATAGCATCAGAGAGTGAAAGAAAGGACAATCAGTGTCCTGGTCTCCCTATCTCCCTGACTCCTCTGAAGTCTGAGGCTAAGAGACAGTGCAAAACAGGGGTCATTTCGTAGAAAAAGAGCTAGGGGAACTCATTAGCATAACTCATTAGCATATGCCACACCCCCTGACATCAGGGGGCCGCTGGATGGAGACACAGGAGCTCTCATGCTGCCAAGATGGAGAAAACTAGCATAGTGTAGAGAGAGGATGTGAGACTGGAAGGAAGTTTTCCCTAAGAGTAGAAACCTACACATCAAATGGATAGCATCAGAGAGTGAAAGAAAGGACAGTCAGTGTCCTGGTCTCCCTATCTCCCTGACTCTCTTGTAGTCCTCCTCTGAAGTCTGAGGCTAAGAGACAGTGCAAAATCCTTCACTTCCAACACTAAAATGATGTCAGCATGTACAAGATGGACCCATGGCTCCTGTCATGTTTAGTATGGCTCTGAATTGGGCTTTAGCAGGGTTAAATCCCCTCTTACTTTCCTGAGTGGCCTTGAACCAAATTACAAATTTTTGATCATTTTATTATATCGTTAAGCTGCCTTGAGTTTTGCAAAGGAGAAAGGCAGCTAATAAATGTTTTAAAGAAAATAAAAGAGAGAAATATTCCTTAGGGGAGGGGGTGTTTTCAACACCATGTACAGAAACTTGGTTGTATACGGGAACAATGCTATGAAGGTCTACTTGGACGTACATCCATTTTATTCCATGGAGCTCAGTCTTAGGAAAGCATCGCCAGTACACTAATAACAGCCAGAAAAACCAACACACATTCTGTTTTGTTACGTTGTGGGTATTATCTTGATGTTTCATGGTTTGAAAAACTGGTACCTTACTAATTATACTTATTATATAATATTTTTATACATCGCCATGAACAGTACTTTTGGACTAGCCAAAGGCATCTAAAGAACACAGGAAGAACTAGGCCAAAAAGGTAAGAAAGAAAACAATACAAGCGTTTTGTTGTGGCTTCCACAACACCGTTAACTGTTAATTGAGTATTTGTTTTGGAGCCAAGAAGGAATTTGTCCCAAGGGATCTGCAACCATTGGGTGAATCCTTGGTAATCACTTTTACATCTCTCACCAGGTCTTGAGTGTTACTTAGGACCAAATCAAGGATCGCCTCTCCCCTGGTATGTTCCGTGACCATCTGCTCCATAGCACAGTCATTTAGAGTGTCTAGAAACTCAATCTCTTTTTCTCGACTAGAACACATATTGACCCAATCAGTGTGTTGGTAGTTAAAATCACCTATTACGACACAGTTTTTTGTCTAGCTGCTATCTTTAATTCATTTTATAATCCTCTATCTTTTGATCTGGTGGACGATAACAAACTCCCAGTGTTAAGTTTCCTTTTGGGCCCACTATTTCAACCCATAGAATTTCCAGAAGTGAATCCAATTCTCTTAGCCTCTCAGTATTTCTGGACTTTATACCCTCTCTGACATACAGAGCCACCCCACCTCCAACCCTTCCCTCCCTATCCTTCCGATATAATATATAACCGGGAATCACATGGAATTCACTGCCACAGGAAGGGGTGGCAGCTACAAGCATGGACGGCTTCCAAAGGGAATTAGATAAGCATATGGAGCAGAGGTCCATCAGTAGCTATTAGCCACAAGATATAGATAGGGGCTCTGGGGCAAGTGATGCTCTGTCTTCTTGGTGATTGGGGGGGGTCAATAGTGGGAGGGCTTCTAATGTCCTGGCCCCACTGGTGGACCTCCTGATGGCACCTAGTATTTCTGGCCACTGTGTGACACAGAGTGTTGGACTGGATGGGCCTTTGGCCTGATCCAACATTGGCGTCTCTTATGTTCTTATGTTCTTATCACCGTATCCCATTGATTTTCCTCATCCCACCAAGTTTCTGAAATACCCACAATGTCTATTTTTCCCTCCAACACCAAGCACTCCAACTCCCCGATTATACCTCGGACACTTCTAGCATTTGTATAGAAACAGCTGTAATTCCCCATACAAGTTAAGCCTGTAACCTTCCTCTTGCTATCTCGAGACCTTGTCAGGCAGTCCATGTCACTAGCCATGGTCTCAGTGGACACTTTCAATCCACCTCCCTGTAGAAAAGCAACAGCTACCCCCTCATCTCTCCAAGATGAGCCAACCCGAACCAGAGACTTTTCATCTCCTGTCGGCTTTCCCCCAATATTCAGTTTAAAAACTGCTCTGCCACCTTTTTGATTTTAAGCGCCAGCAGCCTGGTTCCTTCTCGGGACAAGTGAAGACCGTCTCACCTGTACAACTCCCTCTTGTTCCAAAAAGCATCCCAGTGCCTATCAAACCTGAACCCTTCCCCCCTACACCATCGTCTCATCCACGCATTGAGACTCCTGTTCTGTGCCTGTCTCTCCAGCCCTGCGCGTGAAACAGATAGCACTTCTGAGAAGTGCTCTGGGTTGAGAAATTCCAGGAGATGGGGGGTGGGGGTGGAGCCTGGGAGGTGGGGCTTAGAGAGGAGAGGGACATCAACAGGTCATAATGCCATAGAGTCTACCCTCTAAAGCAGACACTTTCTCCAGGGGAGCTGATCTCTATAATCTGGAAAGTTGTTATTCTGGGAGATCTCCAGACCCCACCTGGAGGCTGGCAACCACACAACCCCTGGCTCATCTTTAGAAGCCTCTTCCTGTAAGGCCTTGTGTCTGGAAGGAAGATAGCCTTGCATTTCCTACTTTTCATATCGAAGGGGTGATACTATGGGCCTGTTGCACGTGCAGGACATTTCTGGGTTAGAGGCCTAGGAGGACGAAATCTGCCTTCCCCAAACAGATCCTGGGGAGGAGGGGAGGAAGGGGGGGGCTGATTACTTCTGTGTGGTTTCCTTCATCCTCTTTTGGGCTTTATTTAGCAGCATGGGATAAACTTCACTCATGCCAGCGTTACACTGCCGTAACTCTCTCCGTGTCTGTCCATTTGCACTGGTGTGCTAGTGACAACAGAATCTGTGCAGTATGTATTGGTGTTAAAGTAAAAAAAAAACCTAGGAGACAAGGATGCCTGTGTCTGGAAGGAAATATAAATAGAAAGCATTTTGCTCTGCTTTCAGCTGGGGGATGAAGCAAAGCTACTTTGGAGGTTAAATAAATTATTGGGCTGAGAACAGAGAGTTGATTCATTCCTATGTGGACGCCTGTTTATGGAGGTATAATTTCATTGATGGGGAGTTTGGTGAGTGGATGCTTCGCTCAGGGAAAGCCAGCGCTGAGCTATCTATCACAGCCTCCCCTTAGGTGGACTCACATCTCCCAACCTGGGCTTATTTCTGTTTGCCCACATCTGAAGGGGAAAGGAAAAAGACAGGCAAGGGATAGGTGACTGTCTTTTTTTCCTTCCAAGGCTAATAGCTCAGGGAGGGGGTTGGTTTTGACTGGCAAAACAAAACCAGGCAAGGGTAGACGAGTTAAACCTGTCTTTCCGGTTTGAGTCCTGCATAGTTATTATGGAGGAGAGTAGTTGGAGGAGAATTTTGCAGATACCGTGGACTGCCAAAAAAGACCAATAGGTGGGTTTTAGATCAAATTAAGCCTGAACTCGCCATAAAAGCTAAAATGACCAAACTGAGGCTATTGTACTTTGGTCACGTCATGAGAAGATTAGTGTCACTGGAAAACACAACGATGCCTGGAAAAGTGGAAGGCAGCAGGAAAAGAGGAAGACCCAACATGAGATGGATGGACTCTATAAAGGAAGGCACAAACCTCAGTCTACAAGACCTGAGCAAGGGTGTTAACAATAGGACATTTTGGAGAACATTAATGCATGGTGTTGCCATAAGTCGTAAGTGACATGATAGCACTTAACACACACACACACAAACAGAGTTATTATTTTTACTTTTAAAAAGCTAAGGAAATCTTCAGAAGTCTCATCTTGTTAGACCCTGAGTTGTTGAACTATGATGAGGTTCACGCTGGGTCATTTATTGGTGCCTGTTTAGTAAATGAAACTTGTTCCTATAACCCAGGGGTCATTTCGTAGAAAAAGAGCTAGGGGAACTCATTAGCATAACTCATTAGCATATGCCACACCCCCTGACATCACCGGAAGTGTGTCATAAGGCCACACCCACTGACATCACTGGAAGTGTGTCATAAGGCCACACACCCCGCCCCCAACGGTTCCGGCCGCTGCCGGCGGCCTTGCAGCTCCACTGCTGAGCCCCATGAGGGGCCCGGCGGTGGACCTGCAAGGCCGGCGGGAGTGCAAGGAAGCCCTGCAAAGGCCCTCCCTGGCCCCAGGCAGGCAGGGGTGGGGAGAGGCAGGGAGGAAGCAACTTACTCTCCCTCTTCTCCTGCCTCCTCCTGGCTAAATGAGGGCCGGAAGCGGGGCAGCCGGAAGCAGGGGGCGGGGCTTCGTCATGTCCCCCGCCCCCCGTACCTCACCCGGGGGAACTGCGATCCCCTGCGTCCCCCCCCCCGAAATGACCTCTGCTATAACCTTATTATAAGTCTGAAATTTTGTTCCATCAATTTGGAAAATATACGAAGAATGGCTCCCAGCGAAGGTGGCCATCAGTCCACACAGGTCCAACGAAACCAGGAAACAACTTTACTGATATTGAAGGGAAGGGGGGGAGATGGCAAGAGAAAGATCCATAGTCTTTGCACCCACAGATCGCTGGATCTGACCTTTGGACCGATTTTCCCCGTGGTTTCATGATCCTCAAAAAACAGGATCACGAAACCGCGGGGAAAATCAGGCGAAGCCACGGGTCAAAATGCGGCTGTGCGGCTTCAAGTGGGAAATTGACAAATAGAAGCAGGGCAAAGGGAGGCGCGACCGCAGCGCAGCTCTTGTGTGAAATCAGTCTTGGTGTTTATTGGCAGAGATAGGTGATCAGGGTTCAATCTTAAGGCATTTTGAAAACGGTTTAGGGTGGCAACTGTGCCCTTAAACTGGCATAATACAGATAAACAGCAGTTTAACTCTGAGATATGCCAGCATGTTAGTGCAGCAGCATGCCAGTGCTACTGCTACGCCACTGCAAATCCAATGCCAATAAACCTGTAGCACCGTAGGGGCCAGAAATGGGCAATGGGAGAGGTATGCGGAGGGTAGGAAATCCAGCTTATTCCATACCTACACAGCAATGATACAGTTAGGATGCCAATAGTCTGCAGGCAGTCACAGTTCTCCTAAGCACTCTTGAGGACTGCCTACTCCCTTATGGGCCTATCCAACTCCTATGGTGATTTTCAGTGGCCCTGCTTGGCGCAGTGGTTAAGAGCAGCAGACTCTAATCTGGAGAACTGAGATTTCCCACTCCTCCTCCACATGAAGCCAACTGGGTCACAGTTCTTTCAGAACTCTCTCAGCCCCATCTGCCTCTTAAGGTGCCTGTTGTGGGGAGAGGAAGTGAAGGTGATGGTAAGCCACTCTGAGACTCCTTTGGGTAGTGAAGAGCAGGGTATAAAACCAACTCTTCTTCTTCTTCCTCCTCAGCAAGGAGAGGGCCTTCTGAGTTGTGGCACCAAAACTTTGGAATTCGCTATCCAGGGAGATCAGTCTGTCCCCTTGTGTTGCCACTTTTCACCAGCAAGTAAAGACTTTTCTGTTTTGTGTAGCATCTCTCAGTGATTCCCTCCTTCCTGCTCAATGTTTTGTCATTTTTATGTTTTAAAAATGTATTTTAGTTCTGGTTTTAATGATGGGTTGGGTGTTTTTTGTTGTTGGTTTGAATGGCTATAAAATGTGATTTTTATCACATATGTTTTAATTTGTTAGCTGCTTTGGTGACCTTTGTGAGGGCAAATGGGCAGGGTAGAACTTTAGTTAAATAAATAAATATATAACTCAGACGGGACATCCAGATCTCAGATGAAAGTGCATATGGCAACACCTCTCTGGACTCGTGTTGTGCATGCATAGATAGAAGACACATGTTGGGTGGAGGAGACCTTGGTGATAGGAGCTCGAGACACATGAACACATGAAGCTGCCTTATATTGAAACAGATCATTGGTCCAACAAGGTCAGTATTGTCTACTCAGGCCCTGTTCATACGAGGCGTTTTGGGCCGGGAGGGGGACAGAACGGGGGCGGAGCAAACGGGCGCGATCCCACGGCAACATCTGGGAATCGTTGCCTGCCCGTCCCTGTTCCGTCCCAAACGCCAATACCGCGCAGCAAAAAAACACCACCTACCTAGGTGGTTGTATCCCTTGAAGCGGCTCAAGGCGGGCCGTGGGATCGGCCGGCGCGTCCTTGCGCCGCCGCATCTCGACCCCCAGCCATACTGCGCATGCTCGAGCATGCACAGTTCGGCGGCCTCCCCCTTGCCTCCGACACTTCCTCCCTGGCATGTGATCGTGCCGGGGAGCAACAGCGTGCGGTGCACGGGATCCGTGGGATCCCACCCGCGCGTATCTTTTTTGATGCGGCTCTCTTTAGCCGCGCTTCGCCTCGTGTTTTCCCTGCCGGTGGCTCTCCAGGGTTTCAAGCAGAACTCTTTCACATCACCTGCTGCCTGGTCCCTCTTTAACTGGAGATGCCAGGGACTGAACCTGGAATGTTCTTTATGCCAAGCAGATGCTCTACCACTGAGCTAAAGGCCCTCCTGGACGCTGCCCCCCAAGGGATCATTTTGCCCAAAGAGCTGAGGAGAACAAACATGTTTACTGCATATTCCTAACATAAGAACCCTTACAGGTACTCCACCTCAAGACCTGGACCCCCTCGTCCTCCAACTGGCAGGGGGCGCAACAACAGTGCACCTAAGGTTTCTAACCTCCAGATGGAGCTCCTGGACTTACAACTGGTCTCTATACAACAGGGCACAGTTCCCTGGAGAAGGTGGCTGCTTTGGAGGGTAGACTCTATGGCATCACATCCCCGCTGAGTTTCCTCTCCTCCCCAGATTCCACCCTTCTTCTCAGGCACCACTCCCGAATATGTAGGAATCTCCTAGGCTATAGTTGGCAACTATAAATTAACCCAATATAAAGGAATGGCATCAACCTTTTCCTCCCTCAAGAGTTGCCTGCAGTGTCATCCACAAAAGGGGCACAGAAGAAGGTTGCAGCGTGCAGAAAGGGATGGGCTCCCTTGCAGGTAATGCTGACCAAACATCACTGCAACAGTGCTGTAATGTCATGTCGGTATGTACCTGGAGGAAAGTCAGGGAACACAGACGTATTCCTGGGTGACCATGGGGAGGGAAGGGGCCGTGATTCAGTGATTCAGTGTTCCCTCTAAGCTGAGTTAGTGTGAGCTAGCTCACAGTTTATCAGCTTCCAGCTCACAGATTTTTGTCTTAGCTCAGGAAGGATGGCTCCAGAGCAAACTACAGTAATATATGCAGCAGCCAAATCGCTCACTCACAACTTTAATGCCAGTAGCTCAGAAAGTAGAATTTTTGCTAACAAGACTCCAAAGCTTAGAGGGAGCATTGGTGGTAGAGCATCTGCTTGGCATGCAGAAGGTCCCAGATTCAATCCCCCCCGCCCCCGGTATCTCCAGCCTGGTAGAACACTCTTCCAGCTGAGATCTGGGGCCTGCAGGGCTTAATACAGTTCTGCAGGGCCTGTAAAATAGAGTTGTTCTGCTGGGCCTATTGTTGAGGATAGCGATAGGTTTCATCTTTGACTGGCCTCCCCTCTCTCCCCACTCTCACCATGGCTAACACTTATGTCACATCATGAAGTGGCCCAAAGAGAAACTACAGAATGTTCCAAAGGAATTCTTTACAAGTGATGTGCCAGCGCCTGGGACTTAGGACTCAGCTGCACTACAAACAATCATGTTTAATGTTCAAATTCCCTGACCCCTCCAGATGTGGGGGAGCAGGGCTCGTACTTAAGTAACCTTGTACATGGGGGGGGAGAAAAGAATGAGAAATAGGCATTTAGGGATATCTATGCCAATTTGTGAAACTGTTTGAATTATTTTCCACTAACCTGTCCTATGGACCTGATTACGGTGCGTGAGATTCTGTGGCCTACCATAGAATATCACGCAAAAAGAGACCATTGCTTCGGACAGTAAGCTTCTGTGCTGTATCCTGGTGGCCATTATGCTAGTGTTTAAGAAATAAGAACTCTTCTAGATCAGACCAGTGGTCC
Source organism: Gekko japonicus (assembly GCF_001447785.1). Taxonomy (NCBI): domain Eukaryota; kingdom Metazoa; phylum Chordata; class Lepidosauria; order Squamata; family Gekkonidae; genus Gekko; species Gekko japonicus. Next base: position 33,504 of record NW_015172573.1, read on the forward strand.
ATCTCATCCAGCATCCTGTCTCACACAGTGGCCAACCAGTTACCCTGGAGGGACAGCGTAGAGGCCAAGGCCTTCCCCTGATGTGGCCTCCTAACCCTAGGTTTCAGAGGTTTACTGCCTTTGAATATGGGGGTCTATTTGCTTGCTTCATCTACCCAACAGGGAGCCAAAGTGGCTTACATCATCCCCCTCTCCTCCATATTATCCTCACAGCAACTCTAAGAGTGTGTGACTGGCCTGAGGTTGCTCAGCATGCTTCTGTGGCAGAGGGGGAATTTGAACCTGGAGTGTCTCAGATCCCAGTCCAACACTCTAACCAGTACACCATGCAACACCAGTACAAGAAGGGGAGCCAGAGCCGGCAACAAGAGGCCCAGTGGGGCAATCAGTACTGAAGATCTGATATATAAGGAAGAAAAGTAGGCTTTTATACCCTGCTTTTATCTACCTGTTTGAGAGCCAGTTTGGTGTAATGGTTAAGTGCGTGGACTCTAATTTGGGAGAACCAGGTTTGATTCCCCACTCCTCCACTTGTACCTGCTGGATGACCCTGGGCAAGCCATCGTTCTGACAAGAGTTGTCCTTGAAAAGGTGGTTCTTGAAAGAGCTCTCTCAGCCCCACCTACCTCACGGGGTGTCTGTTGTGGGGAGGGGAAGGGAAAGGAGTTTGTAAGCCACTCTGAGACTCCCAAGTGAAGGGCGGGGTATAAATCCAATCTCCTCCTCCTCCTCCTCCTCCTCCTCCTCTTCTTCTTCTTCTTCTTTTACCTTAAGGAGTCTCAAAGCAGGTTACAATGGCATTCCTTTGCCCTCCCTACAACAGGCACCTTGTGCGGCAGGTAGGGCTGAGAGAGTTCTGAGAGAGCTGGGACTGGCCCAAGGTCACCCAGCAGGCTTCAGGTAGAAGAGGAGTGATGAATAGGGTTGTCAGGCCCCAGGTGGGAGCAGGGGATCCCCCGATTTCACGGGCTCCAGCTGGTCGGTGGGGGAAAGCCCCGCCCTCAACAGCCATGGCCGGGCATGACGTCCCCAACGGGATGATGTGACATGGAAGTGACATGATCACGCCAGGGCATTGCATGGCAATACTCTGGTATTTGGGGCAAAACTCGGTAACCATAGAGTTTTGCCCAAAAAACAGAGCATCACCATGTGATGTCTCCGGCATGATGACATCACTTCTGTGTGACATCATAAGGCCGGGGACATCACTCACAGGAAGGCCCCCCCCCCCACGCCAGCAGAAGAAAAGGACCTGGAAACCCCAGTGAGGAATCAAACCTGGTTCTCCAGATTAGAGTCTGCCACTCTTAACCACTACACCATGCTGGCTCTCTAGATACAGCCAAGAGATCACATACACACCTGGCTCATGACTAGATTTCTATATTCCTCTTCCCCTTGCCTTGTAAAATAACAGGTGTAACACCTGGTTTTCTGAGGGGAACATATTCCAGAGGCTACTGTCTGTCATCAAGCTTTGATTCCCTCATGAGACTAAAACTCACAGAGTCCATATCACCAGAAATAAACAAGCAGGAACTGTTACCCATGAAAAGACTGTTATAACTTGTTATAACTTCTTCCTATGCTTCTCAGAGGATAGGGTTGCCAGCTCTGGGTTGAGAAATACCTTGAAATGTGGGAGATGGAGCCTGAGGAGGATGGGGTTTGGGGAAGGGAGAGACTTCAATGGGGTATAATGCCACAGAGTCTACCTTCCAAAGTGGCCATTTTCTCCAGGTGAACTGATCTCTGTCAGGAGATCTCCAGGCACGACCTGGAGAATGCAGCTGTGGAAACTCGAGCTGCATTTTTGACCAGAGAACAAGGTCAATACTAGGCAGCCTTGAGAAAGACGGGAGCGCTCTGTCTATGAATGTCAGCGGCTTAATGGGCCTTTCGTAGGACCAGCAACAAACATCAATTTAAACTTTAATGTAACCACAAAAGGAATCTTCCCCCTTTAAAAGACTTTCAAGCAAGGAGAAGCAGGTGTACAATTCTAGAAACTCCCGTTGGGGTTGATTGTGTAAAAAGGTTGTAAATTGACTGGTAGCTATTAGATTGTACAAACTGATTATTATTGTTATTGCATGTAATGAATATATACCTGTTTTAGAATATTATGAATAATACACAATGCACTTTATAAGATGGAACATATAGAACACTTTAACGTATAAAAAAGGTTTCTGCAGTGTATGTATTTGTTGTTTGACGGCCTGGAGAATGGCAGCCCTATCAGAGGAGCATAGACAGCACAAGTCCACATGCCAGTGAATTACTGTTAATATTACAGGGGCCATAAATAGCAAGGAAAGAAAGCCACTGGTTATGCCACAGCGTGGTAGGAAGCTCAAACAGAATAATATTTAAAGAGGCAGCCCCACCTCATTAATGAAGGAAGAAGGCCAGGAGGACTGGCATTGCTGTGGAGTCTGACATGCAAACAGCTGAGGCGTGTGATGCTGGGAAAGCAGCTTAGCTTGGCATGCGGACAGGGCATGCGGGCGCTGCCAACTTAACCCGCCAGTGAGCATAGAAGAGTCCACTTCATGTGAAGCTGGCACGGAGGACCAAGAGCTAAAAGGAAGACGGATGCTCTGTTTTGTTTGTTATGTAGATAGATCAAGGTGGGCAGCCGTGTTAGTCTGTCTGCAGCAGTAGAAAAGAGCAAGAGTCCAGTAGCACTTTAAAGACTAATAAAATATGTGGCAGGGTATGAGCTTTCCTGAGTCCTAGCTCACTTCTTCAGATACTGAAGAATTAGATTAGGCCCTGGGATAACTCCCAAGCCTGCTGTGAAGCTTGCTGGGTTACCCTTCGGCCAGTCACTTTTTTTCAGCCTGACCTGCCTCACAGGATCGCTGTAGTGGACTTGGGGGGGGAAAGGATGAGATTCTATCCTCATGTTCTTGGAGAGCATCAGTTCAGTACATTTAGCATTAGCTGGTTTCTGAGGGACTTCGAGTCAAGCTACATGTGATGCTGATTAACATCTTACAGGTTTTACAAAAATACAGGTTGAACAGTGAAAAAGGAAGATCAGTTTGGGGCAGGCGGGTTATTTCTTAACCTGTTTCCCTGCTTAAATTATCCCCACCCTCTCCACCACTGCCAGCTGCTTTGGGCATTGTGAGACATTCTGCCCGCAAAAGTACCATGATGACCCAGCATAAAGCATAGTTCAGACCTTTACACACTTTACCACTTCAAATGGAGAGACCATCTCTACATTCCAGATGGGTCACTCAGTGAGTCCAAGAAGTGCAGTGTGAGAATTACAGATTCATAAACCGTATATGAAAGAATGCATTTTAAAATCATCTGCTGTTATACTGACACTGCAAACGTTGTTGAAATATTTACTTCAGCAGTTGCGGCCACTTAAGTCTTAGGTGTTCTCGTTATAGGGTTGCCAGCCTCCAGGTGGGGCCTGGGGATCTCCCACTTTTATAACCGATCTCCAAGAGATCAACTCCCCTGGAGAAAATGCCTGCTTTGGAGGGTGGACTCTATGGCATTGTACTATGCTGAGGTCCCACCCCCTCCCCAAACCCCACCCTCTCCTGGCTCCACCCCAAAAGTATCCATGTATTTTCCAGCCTAGACCTGGCAACCCTATCTCTTTAACTCACGAGCTGATGCTTTGTTAAAAATTAACACATATGTACGTTACATAACAGATAGAACTGGATAAGGTAAGAAACCAAAGAGCAAAACCAAACAAGTTACTGGGAGTTCCATGTTCTCAGTTCCATGTTTTCTGTTTTAAACAGATAGTAATTCTATCCCATCCTTCCTCCAAGGAGTTCAGGGTGGCCTTCAGGTTCAACCCTTCCCCATATTATCCTCACAAGACGACCAACCCTGTGAGGCAGTTTAGGCTGAGAGAACCAGAGGAGCCCAAAGTCACCCAGAGAGCTTCATGGCAAAGAGGGGATTTGAAACTGAACCTTTCCAGTCCAACATTCTAACCCACGGAGTCCTATAGGGTTGCCAGTCTCCAGGTGGTGGCTGGAGATCTCCTGATATCTCCAGGTGACAGAGATCAGTTCACCTGGAGAAAATGGCTGCTTTGGAAGGTGGACTCTATGGACTTATACCCAGTTGAAGTACCTCCCCTCCCCTCTCCAAACTAGGGCTCCCAACTCCCCCGGTAGGGCGGAAATCCCCCGCCCCGGAGGCTCCGTTCCCCGACGCCTGGGAATCGGGGCCCAGGGGGAACCCCTCCCCAACCGGAAGTGACGTCGCATGCTGGGGGCGGGGCCACGCCATTTGCCCATAATTTCCCCTTTTGCCATGCCCTAATCCCAAACCAACGTAGTGTCTCACGTTCCACCTCTTTAAAAGAAGAAGAGATGTCATGTTTAAATACTTATAATTCTGTTTCAGGTTTGTTTCAGGTTTGTTTTGGATTTCTGCTTGTACTCAGATATCTGCAATCTAGATCCTCTTGCGCTGTTTGTTTGTATGCCCCATGCGATGATATTTGATTTATGTTATGTAATCTGTCTTAATCTCAAGGAGAAAGGCAGACTGTACATAACTATAAATAACATAAATAAATAAAAATTATTTTTGTAATGTACTTTGACAGGGCTCTTCCCTGTTCCACACAGGCTAGAAAACAATGTCTTTCCTATAGACTTTCCAGGTATTGAATTTAGAACTAAATAATTACAACATTGAAAGCCACAACCATGGTTTGATTCTGGTCCCTATCAGCCTGGGGGAGGGGAAAGGTATACGTAATTTTTTTTAAAAAATAATTTTCTTTCTTAATATGACCTCCAACAAGATCTGTTCTTAAATTGCTCTAGCTCTGTTTCTCTTCATTGGCTTCCAAACCCCTTTGAAAAATGATGTTCCTGAAGGAAAAGTATTTGCAGTGGATGAGGTCCAAGTGCGGGCAGCTGGAACGCTCCCAAACCACCAACCTCCACCGCCCCCCCCCTTGGCTGGGGTCTCCTGATAGAGTTCCTTGTGAGCCGGGTGACCCCACACAAAGCCGCCTTCTATCTTTGCCCAGCAAGCTGAAGAATGCTGAAAAATGCAAGCTCGAGGGAGCCACAGTTTGAGCTAGCTGATGTTCACAGAGGGTCCCCCTGGCTTCAACGGTGACTGGGCGGGGGGGGGGGGGGGGGGGGGAGGTATAAGTAATTTAAAAAAAAATCATTTTCTTTCTTAGTATGACCTCCAACAAGATATGTTCTTCAATTGCTCAAGCTCTGTTTCTCTTCACTGGCTTCCAAACCCCTTTGAAAAATGACGTTCCTGAAGGAAACGTATTTGCAGTGGACGAGGTCCAAGTGCGGGCAGCTGGAACGCTCCCAAACCACCAACCTCCACCGCCCCCCCCCTTGGCTGGGGTCTCCTGATAGAGTTCCTTGTGAGCCGGGTGACCCCACACAAAGCCGCCTTCTATCTTTGCCCAGCAAGCTGAAGAATGCTGAAAAATGCAAGCTCGAGGGAGCCACGGTTTGAGCTAGCTGATGTTCACAGAGGGTCCCCCTGGCTTCAACGGTGACTGGGCTGACTGGAAATAAGTGAGGTTGGATGACGTGACAAGATTCCAGCCTCCCCGAGGGGGAGAAGATGGCAGGCCAGGCAGGAGGGAGGAGAGAAGAGGATGTATTCTTTGGCTAACTACAGCACACTTTACCGCGTCGTGTTAAAGGTAGCAAAAGGCCCAGTTCTAACCAAGGTAGAATTTGGTGTGCTTTCTATATCCTCTTTGTACAGGAGGGAAGAGCTGATTGGTTGCTGGCCAGGATAGCTGGGGTTTCCCAGGGCTTGCCAATATAGTTTGCTGGCCGAGCCAGCCCAGTCAGTTACAGATAGCACAAACGTCTCGGGTTTTGTTTGTTTTTTTAAGAAGACTGCTGCTATCTAACAGAATTAGCATCCAGGTCCAGCTGGCTGTTCTCCTAAGGCAAAATTTATGCAACCCTCGCCATTCCACCGTGCCACTATTACGCTGAAAGACTGGAAGTCTTCCTTAGAGATATCCCTGCCTCCCGCACGCACCCCCTCACTGCGGCAACAGAATTCAGTCTAGAGTGCATGTAAAATTTCACACTCATTCACAATTCCAGAATTTGAATTTCAAGAGGCTTTTAGATTCGTGGCGTACCTAAATATTAACACCTTTAAGCAGGGCTATTTTTGGGCAGGAACGTACAGGAACGGAGTACCGGCTGGCTTCAGAGTTGGCCACGCCCACTACAGCCAAAACCTCTTCATGCGTGGCTACAGAGGGAAGGCCTGGAGAGTGACCCCCCCATCTGAGGCGGGCAGGCCAGGGGCCCATGGAAGGACCAGGGAGGCATTTAAATGTCTCCCTGTGCCTTCCCCGGCCTGTCCAAGGGTCGACTTGCCTGGGCTTCCCACAGCCACGGGTCGCCCAGGCAAGCCAAGGGAAGGCATGGGGTGTGGCCTAATATGCTAATGAGCTGTGCTGTCAGGGGTGTGACCTAATATGCTAATGCATTTCTGATGTTGGGTGTGGCCTGTTATACTAATGAGTTCCTGCTGGGCTTTTTCTACAAAAAAAAGCCCTGCCTTTAAGTCTTGCTGATGAATTTTAAGGAATTGTATTAAGCTTCAGAGTGGCAAAGTCAACACATTGGGGCTCCCCCTCATATCACTATTGTAGGCAATGTGGTGAGGTGGTTAGAGGGCTGGTTTAGGACTAGGCTTGCCAGCTTCCAGGGGTGGCTGGAGATCTCCCACTGTTACAGCTGATCTCCAGGTGGCCAAGATGATCAGTTCACCTGGAGAAAATGGCTGCTCTGAAGGGTGGACTCTATGGCATTACACCCCACTGAAGCCCCTACTCTACCCAAACCCCGCCCTCCTCAGACTCTACCCCCCCAAAAAAAAATCTCCAGGTATTCCCAACCCAGAGCTGGTCACTTTATTTAGGACAGGAGAAGCCCAGGTGTGTCCCCACACAACCAAGAAGCTTCCTTGGGGACTTTGAACTAGTCAGTATTCCAGTTTATACATTTCTGGGTTTTCCCGACAGACTAAATAGCACATCTGCACCCTGAGCTATTTCAAATTGGGGGGGGGGGAAAGGTGCAGGGAAGAGGGCGGAAGCCCCTTCCTTACGGGTGCCACAACTGCCATCAAAATCAGTCACCGCACCCTCAGGGATTCAGGAGAACCCTCAAGTCATACATGGTTGTTAATGCAAAACAAAGGGTGCCATCCTGAACCCTGATTTACATCCAGAATTACATCCGATCTCCAGACTACCAAAATCAGTTTACCAGGAGAAAATAGCAGCTTTGGAAGGTGGACTCTATGGCATTATGGCCCACTCTGACGTCCCTCCCTCCCTCCCTCCCATCTGTAAACTCTGCCCTCCTCTAGCACCTGCTAGGACGGGGAACTTCCTGGAGATTTGGAGATGGAACCTGCGGAGGGGGATTTGGGGAAAGATTTCACTTAGAATCTATGCTATACCATGGCATCTGCCCTCTGTTTGGTGTAGTGGTTAGGAGCATGGACTCTAATCTGGGAGAACCAAGTTTGAGTCCCCACTCCTCCACATGCAGCTGCTGGTGTGACCTTGGGTCAGCTACAAGTTCTTTCAGAGCTGTTCTCTCATGAGCAGTTCTCGAAAGAGCTCTCTCAGCCCCACCTACCTCACAGGGTGACTGTTGTGGGGAGGGGAAGGGAAAGGAGATTGTAAGCCGCTCTGAGACTCCTTCGGGTAGTCTCAGAGTCCTCCTCCTCTACTTCTCCTTCTCTGAAGCGGTCCTTTTCTCCAGGGAAACAGAGCTCTGTATCTGGAGATCAGTCGTAATTCCATAGAGTACAACCTCCAAAGCAGCCATTTCCTCCAGAGGAGTTGACCTCCGTAGCCAGCAAATCAGCTGTAATTCCCAAAGACTTCCAGGTCCCACGTAGAGGCTGACAACCCTAATAAGCATACTTCTTTGCTCTGCAATCCATTTTAAATCTATCATGAATGCCTACATTAATTTGTTTTAAAGTAGATCCCAGATCTCACTGTTCCCATTAATAATTGCCAGTTACAGCTGTGGATACGTGTGGTTCAGCACGGTATCTGCACATGCCGTTTTGCAAAGGGCCATGGTGGGAATTATTTAATTCCACTTTTTGAAGGTGGCTGACTGATTGTTCCCCACAGCATGTTTGGTGTTTGCTGCACCGACTGTTGCAAAAATCATTTTAAAACTCACCTTTAAAATGATTGGTTCCTTAAATACAAGTATACAGCTGATAACTATGCAAGTGCAAAAGCAGACGAGAGGCCAATGTGCATAGGTAGCATAATGGTATTGAATTAAGTGTGTGCAAAATACGGCCGCAGGATGTGCTAGTGCAGCTGGCAAGCAACACAGCTGCTGCACAGCCACAACTTTTGTGTCAAGTAGTTTGTAAGGATGCCAGCCTCCAGGTGAGACCTGGGGATCCCCTGTAATTACAGCTCATCTCCAGACTACAGAGATCAGTTCCCATGAAGAAAATTCTGCTTTGGAGGGTGGACTCTGTAGCACTGTACCTGTTAGATCGCGCTAACAAAGGACTCGTACAGTGATTCAGCAAGTGATTCAGCTTTATTGGAAGTAACGAGCAAGCACTAACTCAGTAAGAAACCAGAACAGAAAACAGTGGGAGCTTATGCTCCTTTTAAACATAACCGGGCTAATGTAGCCACGCCTATTTACAAATAACAACCAATGAGATTGCTAGAATAAAGACCAATGGGAGTCTTTCCCTCCTAGGGAATGGTACCGTTCTGATTGGTCGCTGTTACGAAGCGACCAATAGGAAGTTCGCTCAGAGGAGCCCTGGTCTGGCTCGAAGCTTAACACGGGAGTCCTATGAGGTGATTCATGTAATCATTTCAATACATTACAATTCCTCGCTTTGGAGGGTGGACTCTGTAGCACTGTACCCTACTGAGGCCCCTATCCACCTGAGGCTCCACCTCCAAATCTCCAGGAGTTTCCCAGCTTGGATCTGGCAATCATACCTCCCATCCCCCAGTGATGGCCATGGGAGACCTGGCAACCCTAATTTGAGATGTTTGTCACGCAAATGAGTCAGTAAACATTCCTGGGGATCCACTCACTGCCTTTCACATCCATAGAGCACAATAAGTTCGGCTGCTGATATGCTTGCAGCAAAATTCGTGGTACTTCCCCCTATTTGGAAAAAGGCCGCTTCATATGTTTGCGATGGCTGTGGGTGACAGGAGTCGCCTATCCATGCTGCTAAATCTAGAATGGCCAGGCGACACTTGAAAATTGCGTTGTCATCACGTGATTAAAAAAAAAAACTAGCCCCAAACTTTGCAGAGTCTGTAAAGACAGTCTGTAAAGAAAATAATAAGCAATCCTTCTTCCAAATACTATTTTCTGGAGGTGTCTGATCCGTCATCAAGACAACACAGTTTAAGTTGACCTCCTTCGCCTCCCCCCCCCCCCAAATTCAAGTACAGTCCAGAGAACATTTGACTCTAATTATTCTTAATTATTTTCCTCTTGGCTTTCCTTTGGCTTTTCACAACCTTCTAATCTCAGCTGAAGTCTCCCCAAGCAGCTGGAGGCAAAGCATCAACCTCTGCCAAAATCCCAGAGCCTTCAGAATCCGTAGGACTGCCCAGAGGGACTTAACGGGAACTTCTTCCAAAATCCCACTTTCTCACATGCAATGCCGTTTGGTCTTAATGAGTGCTGTAGCTAGGGTGACTCATTAGGATCTGTTTCGACCCCCCCCCCCCCCCCGAAACAGTCACTGAACAAGGATTTGTCTCTCTGCTGTCAGTGGGGCAGAAGAAAGAAAACTGGGAATGGAAATATTGATGTTTTAATACACATTCTCACCCCTCACCAAAAAAAACCCTTCTTTCTTACGGCCAATCAGAGTGCATTTCAGTAATCATAGCTGCTGTGGATCAGATTTTTTCTCATGTCTTAGATGTAGCTAAGTTACTCAGCAGTAATGGAACAGCGCTCTGCCCATGGTCATATGAGATTTATTTCACATGTCCTAAGGCTGAGGTCTAGCACAGGCATCAGGGAAGAGATCTCACTCAAATTAAGTCCCTAGGCAAATCCAAATATTCAAGTAGATATGTTACTATGCATCTTGAATGGACTTACGTGGAGACCAGCACACATTAAAGAACTCATACACCTGACCGTGTATGTGGCTTATGACTACATTCTTGTTTTGTGTATGCAGTGGCTTCACTCAGGGTTCATCCACATAATCTTTTGAACCTTGGATAGTTTTCCCAGACTTTTTCTGCACACTAAAATTACTCCTGATTTTCTTGGAAGTTGATCCACAAACATCGGAATTGGCTTGGTCGGGGTTCTTCTGCGTGTCCCCCTCCCCCAGTGCATTTTTACAATTGTGGAGTCAGTTTGTTTTTTTTCGCACGTGGTTTAAATAATGAGGATTTTCAAGGGAGGGTGCTGTTGTCATTGGTATTATCGGTGATGTCAGAGCAACCCCCCCTTAATTATTTTAACAGCATTAAAATCTCTCTCTCTCTCTCTCTCTCTCTCTCTCTAGTGTAACCATAGTTTAAGCAGTTTCTCTCAATTCCCAGCTTTCAATTTTCTTAAAAAGGAAGTCTCTAGTCTCTTCTGTTGTGGAGATATAACACAGAACAGCCTGCTTGAGGAGGATAGAAAGGCTCCCTCACCTCTCATTCCCCAGAATGTGCAAAATGGTAACATTAAAGAGGGCAATTAAAAAAAACTAGAATGGAAGAGTCAAGGTGGGTACCTTTACAGGATTATAGTCCCCTGCAATGATTATTGTAGGTATTATCTGCTTTTAGTGCGTTGATTTCACCTTGTGATCCACTTTCTATATTGTTTTGCCTTAGTTCAAAGAGTGATGCAACAACATTTGAAAGGCCCTGCTTCAGAGAATGCATCAGGAACGTATTTTCCTTCTTTCCCCTACTCCTATCAGAAACAGGTGTGGGAGTTGAACTAAGCTTGCAGAACCATTCCAAAGGTGCTCCAGTGATTTGGGTGGACCGTGGAGATGAATTGGGTTCCAGTGGTGGCGTGGGGCACTAAGTAGGTTGTTGCCATACTCATATATTTATACTTTCAATCATATTCTAAATCCATACAGACAGATGACCATTTTATCCCACATCTATACCTGCCAGGGCTCTTTTTGTAGAAAAAGTCCAGCAGGAACTCATTAGCATAATAGGCCACACCCAATGGCAGAAACTCATTAGCATATTAGGGCACACCCCCTGCCAGCACAGCTCATTAGCACATTAGGCCACACCCCCATGTTACCAGAAGTGTGGTTATCCAGCCACACCCACCTTTTGCTTGTTATTCTGTTTACCTTGTTTGTTGTCAAAACCCAGGACTTTTTTTGTAGCAGGAACTCATTTGCATGTTAGGCCACGCACCCCTAATTCTAGCCAATCCTAATGAGTTTCTGCTGTTGGGTGTGGCTCAGAGGTCATTGCTGGGCGTGGCCAACTTGGGAGCCAGCCGGAACTCCATTCCTGTGCGTTCCTGCCCAAAAATAGCCCTGCCTGAAACAGTATAAAATCCTTCTGACTATTTGGAAGTCCTGGTTACTCTGGGAAGAGAATGCTGAACCCGAGGGCAATTTGGTCACCTGGAAGGGCTGTTTCCTTTCCAAGAGATGGATTCAGATTCCCCTCTAGGGTATCCAGATCCCCCTGCCCACTGACAGCGGGGGGGAGTAGGGTTGCCAGCTCCAGGTTGGGGAAACTCCTGGAGATTT
>NW_015172573.1:45409-124956 GCF_001447785.1 Gekko japonicus
GGAAAGAGTATCCCTATTCCACCCAGACCAGAGCAAACTGTGCCTATAATCTGCAATCAGTTTATCCGGAGTATGCAGTGGATGGGATTGGGTATGTTATCGGCATTGCGACGTTCTGCTCTCAAGACCGAACTGATGCTGAAAGGTTGGGAAAAGGGAACTGTGTTTATCTTCTTTTAATCTTGTACCGAATCAGGACATTGAAAAATAGCTTTGGAAAAAACGAGTCATTCTGTTCAAGGGGCCGAATGACCTCTTGATCCTTGGAAGGACAGGGCTGAGCGAGGACAACTTTTCTGGCCAGGCATGCATTCCTGGCATACCGACAACCGAACAGACGAATTCCTGTCAAGAGGAGACCAGAGCAACCACTGCCAGGGCTTGCTTCTGCCTCGATAGCACTCAGAGAAATAGGTGGTGCGATGTTGCTAAGTGACGGGCCTTCCTCCTAGACAAAGGGCCTGCTGTCCTCCGTGGAAGCAGACAGGCGCAAGCTCGTCAAGTCCCCAAAGGTTCGACCAGGGAGAAAGAACTGGGAGAAGTCCCTGCCCATTTTCTGGAACCTGGTTAACGACTTGGATGGGGACATCAGAAAAGCAAGGGATCAGATGCAGTCTGATCATGCAGAGATAAATACACACACTTGGGGTAAAACTTGAAACTCTGCTCAGATTTTTGAAGAGATCATCTGTGGGCATTATAGGGTTTGAAAGTGAATGAAGTAAATGTCATGTCGTATGCCCTGGATTCGATCCTGCTTAAAAATTCCACATGTGCAGAGGGGAAGGCCACTTTTGCTATTTCTTTCCCGCAATCTTTAATATGTACTCCACGCTACTGCAGAGCTTTTCTATTTAAAAGATTAAATAGTTTACCCTCCATGGTTCTACAGGGAAGATTTTCAAATAGGCCTTATTCTGATTGAATTTGCCCTTGTGGCCTCAATAGGACTGACACATTTCATGTCCTGCTTGAATGCTGGGTTGTGGTTGTTTTTGGAGAATATTAGGGATCAATACATTAAGCCACTTACTATGGATCAGGCACCAACCTATACTTTGGAATCTCTGTTTTATTTGCTTAGACATAGTGATCCTAAGATTACTCTGGCGGCAGCAAAATTTGTCTCAGTCCTTTTAACCCTGGTGTCCAAAAAAATGAAGAACATGACATTTTTCTGCTGCTCATGATTTCTAAATCAATGAGCTTCTAAGGGAATAAAAAGGTTGATTTTTGCTGATTCCTTTCTCCCGTGGCAGACCTCCAATCCCCCCCCCCCAGCTATTCCTGAGGGTCCCTCAAGGGCAGCAAGCATTTCATGGGGTATTTGGGGCTGTGGCGGGAGGGAGAAAGCAGCGAGCTCATGCTCTGCAGTCAGAAAACCTTCCATCCACAGAAATCGAACCCATTATATTTTGAGTATTTTAAAATAAAGTGTATGGAGGTCTTGGGGGATAAGTCCATCAATGGCTACTAGCTATGGTGACTGAGGGGAACTTCCACACTCAGAGGCACTAATCTTCTGAATCTCAAAGCCAGGAGGCAAGAATTCAGGGGAAGGCCTTGGCCTCTATGCCCTGTTGTTGGCCATCCAGAGGAATGGGTTGGCCACTATGTGAGACAAGATGCTGGACTAGATGGACTATTGGTCTGATCCAGCAGGGATCTTCTTATGTTCTTATGAGATAAACATAGATTTATAACATAATACAAGGTATTACTTACAACACATTAAATGCATGATGAATGCTAATTGATGTATGTTTCTGACTTTGCCTATCAGTATATCTAATTCTTAAAATGGCCCAATCTGTGGATGATTAAATCTGGAGATTAGAGTTACAAACAGGCAAAATAGAACTTTCTGCAAACTTAAGAAAAGCCCCAGCTTTGAAGAAAAATCTGAAATTTAAACCTCCACAAAATAATAGAACTGGTGCCTCTAGCTTGAAGAAACTAATGCCCTCTGTGGCCATTGCTAGGCAACCACCACAATATTGCCAGACTTCCAGCCTTGGTTTCTGTTACTGAAGGGCAGGAGGAGAGGCAGGGTAATTATAATTATATATTATTTTATGCAATCTTTGTGGTGCTTTATACCATCTGGCTGTACCTTGTACCACTTCTCTCTTACGTTAATGTAATATGAACAGTTTGTATGGGCTTCCTCAAACATCAAAACTCATACTTTGTTCTATGTTTTGCATATTATCGGGACATTTTTACTATGTACAATGACAGGCACCTTGCACTGGTGAAAGACTCTGTACTTAAACTTGGTAGAGTCTAATCCTATTTGTTGTTGTTGTTCAGTCACAAGAATTCAGGGGAAGGCCTTGGCCTCTATGCCCTGTTGTTGGCCATCCAGAGGAATGGGTTGGCCACTATGTGAGACAAGATGCTGGACTAGATGGACTATTGGTCTGATCCAGCAGGGATCTTCTTATGTTCTTATGAGATAAACATAGATTTATAACATAATACAAGGTATTACTTACAACACATTAAATGCATGATGAATGCTAATTGATGTATGTTTCTGACTTTGCCTATCAGTATATCTAATTCTTAAAATGGCCCAATCTGTGGATGATTAAATCTGGAGATTAGAGTTACAAACAGGCAAAATAGAACTTTCTGCAAACTTAAGAAAAGCCCCAGCTTTGAAGAAAAATCTGAAATTTAAACCTCCACAAAATAATAGAACTGGTGCCTCTAGCTTGAAGAAACTAATGCCCTCTGTGGCCATTGCTAGGCAACCACCACAATATTGCCAGACTTCCAGCCTTGGTTTCTGTTACTGAAGGGCAGGAGGAGAGGCAGGGTAATTATAATTATATATTATTTTATGCAATCTTTGTGGTGCTTTATACCATCTGGCTGTACCTTGTACCACTTCTCTCTTACGTTAATGTAATATGAACAGTTTGTATGGGCTTCCTCAAACATCAAAACTCATACTTTGTTCTATGTTTTGCATATTATCGGGACATTTTTACTATGTACAATGACAGGCACCTTGCACTGGTGAAAGACTCTGTACTTAAACTTGGTAGAGTCTAATCCTATTTGTTGTTGTTGTTCAGTCACACAGTCGAGTCCGACTCTTCGCGACACCATGGACCAGATCACGCCAGGCCTTCCTGTCTCCCGCCGTCCTCTGAAGTTTCCTCAATTTCATGTTCGTTGCATCTGTGACACTGTCTAACCATCTCATCCTTTGCCGTCCCTGTCTTCTTTGACCTTCAGTCTTGCCTTCCTCACAAGCTATTTTCCTGAACCAAAAAGACACAGGGGGCATTATTTGCTGGAGCTCCGCTCCTGTGCGCTCCTGCAGGAAATGACTCCTGGATAGGTCTATATCAGGATCCGGGCGACCTTATTGGTTCGCACTAGGATCCACAGTGGCTATTGTTTTGGGGACCAAAGTTCTGCTCGACTGCGTGGCCTGGTTAGCGCCACCGCGGCCATCTTAGTACATAACACACACCCATTCGCCATACCACGTTTCTTCCCAACTTACAGCTTGAATACTATGGAACACAGAGGGCTTGCTGGGGCCTGTCTTTTAGCTCTCTGAATCTAAAATGTGGGCTTTTTTAAAAAATGCCTTGCACAAATTATCTAGTTAGAGCTAACAGAAAATGTAAGAAAAGCTTGTGCTTTATTTCAGAAGTTTACCTAACAATTCAAATGCCAGTTGTAACACACAGTTGCTTATTGCTCCAAGGACAGGTACATTTTTCTTTTTCTTTTTTAAGACCCAAGTTAAATTTCCATGCAGGGCTGAAGCTGAATATGGGAGCGGGCTCATCAGGGTGAATCATGGAATCATGGGTTGAAAAGCAGATGTTAAGCATGGAAAACATGAAGAAAGAATACAGAAAATTGTGTCTTTGTGCATGCGGAGTTTGCAGAACTTTTAATGACAGCTGGTATGCAGCTGGAGGCAGTATCAGACAGCATGTGACATGTAGAAGTCAACATCAGATCATCATTCTAAAGGGTGCAAGTTCTAGGGCTGCCAATTCCTGGTTGGGAAATTCTCGGAAATTTGGGGGTAGAATCTGGAGATGGTGAAGTCTGCAGAGAGGAGGGTGCTCGGGAGGGATGCGATGTCATGGAGTTCCCCCCCCTTTGCAGTTGCCATTTCCTCCAGGGGAACTGATCTCTGGAGATAAGTTGTAATTCCAGGAGACCTCCAGACCACACCTAGAGACTGGCAACCCTGGCAAGTTCACAGGGCAAGTTTTGACCTTGAAAGCCCAAAATGGTTTGGGATCACACTGCCTGAAGGACTCCCACTCCAATAATATTTATTTATTCAATTTCTATCCTGCCCTCCCCACGAACGGGCTCAGGGCGGGTTACACAGTCACATAAAAATTGTGACTAACATAACAATAGATAGAAATGTAACAATAAAATCAACATTAAAATCAGCTATACAGCCAACCAGAGCGAGCTTTGTCTTGATAACACGACTCGAATGGAAGTATTTCAGAGTGGCACTCCTGGATGGTTCGCTGGATTAAAATCAGCGCTGCCAGTAATAAATATGAAGCAGGATAAAAGTAAAAATATAAAACCATTAGGAATAAAAGTGGACAGTGACATAACACTAAACCAATAAAACATAATAAAATGCAAGTCAACAGAAGGATAGTGTCCAGATCACAAAATGTGATGGTACCACTTTGCTCTGCTCTGGTTAGACCTCACCTAGAGTATTGTGTTCAGTTTTGGGCACCACAATTTGAGGATACAGACAAGCTGGAATGTGTCCAGAGGAGAGCAACGAAGATGGTGAGGGGTCTGGAGACCAAGTCTTATGAGGAAAGGTTGAAGGAGCTGGGTATGTTTAGCCTGGAGAGGAGATGACTGAGAGGTGATATGATAACCATCTTCAAGTAAGTGGTGGACTCTCCTTCTTTGGAGGTTTTCAAACAGAGGCTAGATGGCCATCTGACGGCAATGCAGATTCTGTGAATTTAGGCATATCATGAGAGGGAGGGCAGGAAGGGTTACCTCAGTGCTTAGTTCTTGTGGCCCTTTTTTACATGCCCAGGGAAATGCTGGTTGCCACTTTGGGGTCAGGAAGCAATCCTGGAGGTTGTCATCTTCTGGGCGTGGATCAGGGGTCACTGGGGGTGTGGAGGGGGAGGTATTTGTGAATTTCCTGCATTATGCAGGGGGTTGGACTAGATGACCCTGGAGGTCCCTTCCAACTCTATGATTCTAATTTATCAGAAGACCTCGTGAGAAAGGTTGTCCACCTTCTAGACTCATCCTGTCCAAAGCTGGATCCTGAAATAGAGATCACTGGTTGACATCACAGCAGGCAGTAGCAGGACAGGAACAAGGCAGACTTTGAAGAGCCATATGCTCCCTCTCAGCCATGGAGTCTCATGAGCAAAAATTCTACTTTGTGAACTACTGGCATTAATAGCTGTGAGCAAGCAACTTGGCCCCTGCATAAATTAGTTTGCTCTGGAGCCCATCCTCCCTGAGCCAAGACAAAAAATGTGTGAGCCGGAGGCTAAACAACTGTGAGCTAGCTCACACTAACTCAGCTTAGAGGGAACACTGAGGTCCAGTCAGAATAGATCAGGGGTCCCCAACCTTTCTGAGCCTGCAGGCACATTTGGAATTCTGAGGCAGGGTGCTGGGTGCAATCAAAAAATGGCAGGTGCAGGAAGCAGCGCCAAAAACACACCCAGAGAAAGGCCAAGTGCAGGGAAGAAGAGGGGTGATTTAAACAATTCACTGGGAAACGGGTGTGAGAGGCAGCACAGAGCCCACACTCTGGTGGCGGCTACCACCAAAGCGACTTTATTTTAATCTGCACAGCCAATCAGATCCTTAATGGCCAGTCAGAAGCCAGGCTGGGCAAGAGCCCCAACTGCCCCCCCTTTCTGAAAACAGGAGGAGGAGACTGGATTTATAACCAATGTTCCCTCTAAGCTGTGGAGTCTTGTGAGCAAAAATTCTATTTTGTGAGCTACTTGCATTAAAGTTGTGAGCGAGCAATTTGGCTCCTGCATAAGTTAGTTTGTTCTGGAGCCATCCTTCCTGAGCTAGGACAAAAATGTGTGAGCCGAAGGCTAAAAAACTGTGAGCTAGCTCACGCTAACTCAGCTTAGAGGGAACACTGTTTATAACCCACCCTTCACTCGGAGTCTCAGAGCAGCTTACAATTTCCTTTCCCTTCCCCTCCCCACAACAGGCACCCTGTGAGGTAGGTGGGGTAGAGGGAGCTCTGAGCGAACTGCTCTTGAGAGAACAGCTCTGACAGAACTGTGACTGACCCAAGGTCACCCAGCTGGCTGCATGTGGTGAAGTGGGGAATCAAACCCGGTTCCCCAGATTAGAGTCTGCCGCTCTTAACCACTACACCAAACTGGCTGCAGTGTAAGATGCAAACAGGCACGATGGTGCCCACGGGCACCACGTTGGGAACCTCTGGAACAGACAGCCCAGCACTAAATCGACCCATGGGCCAAGTTAGCATAAGGCAGCTTCTTCTAGCTGCTTCCTGACAGGTCTTTTTTGCATAGATTGACCCCCCTCATACTGCCACTGTTCCCCCAGGAGGCACATTTTGGGCTGCAGCAGAATGGGGAGGGGAGGGGAGGAAGTCCCTCTCTGCTGACAAAAAATCCGATTGGCAGAGGGTTTTTCCCCCACCCCGTGGCATCCAAACTGTTGTATTTACTTGGCACCCTGTGAATCAAACCAGAAGGGCCAAGATGGCATCCTTCAGCTGGGCACCAGTTTAGGAGAACTTCATACAGGCACCATATTCATTGAGTTGCCAGGAAAGAGACCTTGGCAGGGGCATCTGGCTTCCCCTATATTTGAGCACACTTTGTCAAGGTCAATATTTGGAGACAGATGGCACAGCTGGACTCTGCTTTGGGGAGGGGGAAGAAGTCCCTTTCTTTCTAAGGGGACCTTGTTTGAGGGAAAAGACAGTCCGGGTTGTTACAATTCTGTAGCACTATTTCCTGCAATATCAAAGTATTTGATGCAAAGTAAATAATGCAAAAGTCTGCATAGTCGAAGCGATGGTATTCCCAGTAGTCATGTATGGCTGCGAGAGTTGGACCATAAGGAAGGCCGAGTGCCGAAGAATAGATTCTTTTGAACTATGGTGCTGGAGAAGACTCTTGAGAGTCCCTTGGACGGCAAGGAGATCGAATCAGTCAATCCTCAAAGAAATCGACCCTGACTGTTCCCTGGAAGGCCAGATAATGAAACTGAAGCTCAAATACTTTGGCCACCCAATGAGAAGGGAGCACTCACTGGAGAAGACCCTGATGCTGGGAAAGATTGAAGGTCAAAGAAGACGGGGACGGCAAAGGATGAGATGGTTGGACAGTGTTATGAAATCGAGCAAATTCCAGAGGACAGCAGAAGACAGGAGGGCCTGGCATGATGTGGTCCATGGGGTTGCAAAGAGTTGGACTCGACTGTGTGACTGAACAACAATGCATAGCGATTTACTTTCCCCCCATAACCTTGCTGTCTTTTGTATTGCTCTCTGCCTTCAAGACTCAGTTGTATTTTTTTTGTTTTTGTATTTTTCTTGTGTGTGTGTGCGCGCATGTACACCTGGAAGTCACAGTGACCTCTGGTGACTGACCCCTACTGGGTGTCAGGTTCCACAGCAAGTAACTCTTTACACACGTTTCCTAAGAAGCGTTATGCTTTATTAGAGTACAAAACCGGTACCATATCCACAGGATTATTGTTAGGAATAACTATAGGGTGGGAACATCCGTACATATAGCCGGACGAGGCGAATAGCTAAGCAAATGAACTTCGAGTCCGCGGGCGGGAATTCTCCCAGCGGGAAGTTACATAATGTGTGGGAGACTCGCAGGGCCCCTGAGAGCAGAGATTCACACCAGTGGTGGACCGCAAGCCCTCCCTTCCTCACAAGGCCAGACTGATAACGCCGCCTAGCCGAGCCAGCTCCCACGGTCTCGGAGACAAAGTTTACTGCAAGCTGCTGAGCTGCGAGCAAGCGGGAACGGGGAAGGACAGAAGCAACATAAAATGGCAGCTAGCTGACACTGGGGGCCTGGCGGATATTCAGAGAGGTGGCTGAATAAAGCCTGCCCCCGCCTCCCGACTGCTGGTATTCCAAGGAGGTCTCCCATCCAAGTACTTGTCAGAGTTGACCGTGCTTAGCTTCCGAGATCTGATGAGATCGGGCTTGCCTGGACTATCCAGGTCAGGGAGAGTGGACTTTGTTTTTGTCATCAAGTCGCAGCGACTCCTGTAGGGTTTTCAAGGGAAGTGACGTTCAGAGGTGATTTGCCATTGCCTGCCTCTGCATAGTGACCCTGGTGTCTGTTGGTGGTCTCCCATCCAAATACTAACCAAGGCTGACCCTGCTTAGCTTCTGAGTTCTGACAAGATCAGGCTAGCCTGGGCTATCCATGTCAAATTTCTTGCACATTGGCAGACGGAATGGAATTTTTGGTCGGGCTATGCCATAATCACTGCAAGGCAGCGATTCACAAACGTTTTGAAGGGGGACTCACTTCTAAACATACTGTTGGGACTCAGTGCTGCAGCACTGGAGTCTGGGATTCTGCTTTGATCTAATGGCGGCCACTGCCATGGGTTCAGGAAGTAAATGCCATGCGTTACACCTATTACCACCAGGTGCAAATAGAGCCAGTACAGCCTAGCAGAGCCACGTAGTTCTAGGCATAGGCTATGCCCGGTGCTTCCTGCATCACTAGTAGGGTTGTCAACCCCAAGTTTGGAAATACCTGGACATTTTGAGGGTGGAACCTGGGGAGGGATTTCAGCAGGGCATAATACTATAGAATCTATCCTCCAAAGCAGCCATTTTCTCCAAGGGAAGTAATCTTGGTCGTCTGGAAATCAATTGTAATAGCAGGTCTCCAGCTGCCACCTGGAGGCTGGCAACCTTAATCACTGATGGAATGAACGGTGCCAGGAGGGTGGAGGAAGAGGGGGGTTGTAGTAGCATTACCCTTTACTCCTTTTCTTGCTCTCCGGACTTTGGGGTCAGGAAGCAATCTTCTCCAGGCCAGTTTGGCCATCTTCTTTGGTATGGAGCAGGGGTCACTAGGGGTGTGGGGGGACAGGTAGTTGTGAATTTCCTGCATTGTGCAGGGGGTTGGACTCGATGACCCTGGAGGTCCCTTCCAACTCTATGATTCTATGACCTAGAGATTCTATGACATGTGCAAGAGAGCTGCAGCCCATTGCTGGAGAGCCACGGCTACAGGGACTCTTAAAGCATGCATCCGTTTAAGTGAGGGATAAATATTTCCCATATTTGAGCAAAGGTTAGGACCGGGAGTAAGGGATAAATGGAGCATTGTCTCTTGAGCTAAAGGTGTATTTACAGAACTTGCTCTGTGCGTGTGTGTGTAAAGATTAAAAATGGTAATGACTGCTTGCTTGTAAATGTTGGTAAAGCCCTTGCGCGTGTGTGTCTAGGGAAGAGGCTGCAAAGGAAGAGAGTCAACATGACCTGAAAATCCCTAGCCAGCAACCAATTGGATAATACTGTATTATAAGAGCAAGATCAGAAGAATAGATGCCAAATGCATAGTTTTGGGGGGCCAGCACTTCCTACGCTGGGAGCCACCCCCTTATAGTTTGCACCCTGCTGATGTCATGGCCTTGTCATGAAGTTTCTAACCCACCAAACCTTTCCTTCTCTTGTACATAGAACCATCCGGCCTTACAAGGTGGTTGTATGCAAAGATAAACCCAGGCTGGCCATCTAAAACGATCAAGGGTTGGAACACCTTTGCTAGAAGGAAATGCTGAAGTATTAAGGGTTTCTGATTTTTAATATGTAAAAGCAAACAGAACTTGGTAGAAGTTTATTGACACTGTATGGCTAGAGAGAAATCTTGCTTTCTTTTAGACTACTACAATGTAAGGTCATCTAGCAAAACTGATTGCTGCTAGGATGTAGGAAGACAGACCAACGCATGTCTTCTTCACACATTGAATCAACTTATGCAACTCCCTGATGCAAGATACGGCACTAGCCAGTATAGATGAGTCTTAAACAGATAGACTGGGAAAATGAATAGACAGACCTATTAGTGGCTGTTAGACCTGTTAGACCCCAATGCTGTTGGGTGTGGCCTATTATGCTAAATGCAGGGCTATTTTTGGGCAGGAACACACAGGAACGGAGTTCCGGCTGGCTCCCGAGTTGGCCACGCCCAGCAGGAACTCATTAGCATAATAGGCCACATCCAATAGCAGAAACTCATTAGGATTGGCTACATTAGGGGTGTGTGGCCTAACATGCAAAGGAGTTTAAAAAGCCCTGGGTTTTGACAACAAACAAGGTAAACAGAATAAGAAGGGAAAGGTGGGTGTGTCTGGATGACCACAGTTCTGGTAACATGGTGGTGTTGCCTAATGTGCTAATGAGCGGTGCTGCCAGGGTGTGGCCTAATATGCTAATGAGTTTTGCTGTTGGGTGTGGCCTATTATGCTAATGAGTTCCTGCTGGGCTTTTTCTACAAAAAGAGCCCTGACTAAATGAAACCTTTCGACAGAGACAGAATACCAAATGCTGCGGCCATGCTACTGGATGGGGGAGTAATTTCCCGGGGAGATCTGGGAAATATAGGTCTGTTCCAGTAGAGAACTTATGAAGAGAAGGCAGCTTCATATAGAAATGGCCCCTTTAGGTAGCTAATGCCTTTGTACGAAGTAAATAAAGATAACAGCCACTTACAGGCTCACCTGCTTTCTTTCTGGCTTTCAAGAAGACTCACTGCTTGTGGCTATATTAGCTCAGGAACAGGGGGTGAAGGCCCAATGGAGAAAGTAAAGGTATCATAGGCTGCACACTAAATAATCCACTTTCAGTGCACTTTCTAACTGGATTTTGCCAGTTCACACAGTAAAATCCAGTTGGAAAGCGCACTGAAAGTGGATTATTGAGTGTGTGTGACTGCAGCCCAACATGGTGAAACAGACTTTGTCAGATCCTGATTGGGGAGATTTAGGTTCTAATCCCTGCTAAGCCAGGTAATTTGTTAAACTGTGTATGCCAACTTATGCTTGGCGTAGCCTACCTCACAAGGTTGTTGAAGATCTCATGTGAGGCTGCCCTGAGTTTCTTGGCCAAACACTGGACACAAGTGTGCTAAAATGGGAAAACAGCAATTGTTATTTGCCAAAAAGCACTAATGTTGGCTTATTCTTTTTCATCACAGACTTCATGTTAAACTAAACCAGCACGTCACTTGCTCAGTCTAACGTATGGTGCATTCCTAGCCTAAGGAAATATGGAACTGAAGGAGAGCAGCTTAGGGTTATGACCAAAAAAAACCCATACCACCACACTA
The DNA here is from genome assembly GCF_001447785.1 of Gekko japonicus. NCBI lineage: Eukaryota > Metazoa > Chordata > Lepidosauria > Squamata > Gekkonidae > Gekko > Gekko japonicus. The sequence continues at coordinate 56,779 of NW_015172573.1, forward strand.
TATTTGGTGCTAATGTGTTCCCTCTGAGTTGGTGTGAGCTAGCTCAGTTTTTTAGCCTCCAGCTCAAACATTTTTGGTCTTAGCTCAGGAAGGAGGGCTCCAGAGCAAACTGATTTATGCAGCAGCCAAATCCCTCACTCACATCTTTAATGCCAGTCGCTCACAAAGTAGAATTTTTGCTCACAAGACTCCATAGCTTAGAGGGAGCATTGTTTGGTGCTAATGTGTTCTCTCTCAAATTTTACCTGCCTGCTAAATAATAAGTTTAATTATTGTTTCTCAACCTACTGTGAAGAGAAGATGAATGTCCTGTGATGACTGAACCTCAGATTTAGGGGACTTTTTCAGCCTCCTGCCAATTCCAGGATTTATTCGAACAGTTCTACTATCATTCCTCAATCCCCTCCCCACATTCTAGTTCCTGTGGACAGAAACTTGAATGCCAGTCAGTACTACGGCATATTAAAAAGTTACATGTCCGGCTGCAGGAAAGAGAGACGTGTTTACATGCCCAGCTGCAGTGCATGCTGCAACAGGGAAGCCTGACCCATTGCAGGGATCTTCTTGGAAAAAGAAGACCCATGCCTCAGCGAGAATATGATTAGCTGCTGCCCTCTACCCACGGCCAATGTATCTGCGCACCTGGGGCAAGCTCAGAGAATCACAAAGGGAAGAACCAAGCAATTAATTGACTCATCACTGATTCTGTATTTAGCTGTAGGACAAAACTAGAAGAGATTGGATTTATACCCCGCCCTTCACTTGGAGTGTCAGAGCGGCTTACAAACTCCTTTCCCTTCCCCTCCCCACGACAGACACCCTGTGAGGTGGGTGGGGCTGAGAGAACTCTGACACAAACTCTTTTTCAAGGACAGCTGTGTCAGAGCTTGTGCCTGACCCATCAGCAGGTGCAGGTGGAGGAGTGGGGAATCAAACCCGGTTCTCCCAGATTAGAGTCCGCACACTTAACCACACCAAACTGGCTCTCTACCAACTACATTTTTATAAGGAGGTTGCAGTTGCGAACAGAGACCCCATGTCAAACCCTCCCCTCTCCCTTCTACAGTGTTTAGAATTTCTCATCTGCTGATGGCGTTTGTCCATCCCTGTGAGTCACTGATATAGATGGGGGCGGGAAAGCATTTCCCGGAATGAAACCAGAGCACAAAGCAAGATGGGAGAAGCGGCAAACTCTACACAGGGCTGCCCTTTTTAGAGGCAGCCCTGCGTCCTTTGCAGGGGTCATTTTGTAGAAAAAGAGGTGCAGCAGCTCATTAGCATAACTCATTAGCATAACTTATTTGCATATACCACCACCCCCTGACATCACCAGAAGTGTGTCGGAAGGCAACACCCACCGCTCAGGCTCCACTGGGCTGTTTTGGATTGCTAGCTATTGGGGGGGTGGAAACGTGCAGATCTGTCCTCACAGAGGGAGAGCTTGTACCTGAATAAAACATGGCCTTAAAGGTGCCACTGGACTGTTTTAGGCTGGGGGGGGGGAGCTCTGCAACTTACCTGGCTGCTTCTTGCTCTGACTGAGGGCTGCTGGGAGCAGGGGGTGGGGCTTGTTGCATGTGCCCGCCCCCTGGGCTCTTTACTGCCGGAGCTCCGCTCCTGTGCGCTCCTGCAGGAAATGACCCCTGATTCTTTGTAACAATCAGTTCTCTCCTCAGGACTCAACAGTAAAACGGGGTGGGGGAAGTGATTGGGCAGACCAGACTTAGATTCTTCGGCACTTTTTTTTAAACAGCTGTCTTTATTATTTAAGAATAGCACGTTACCAAAAAAAATATATACAGTTTTCCAGGCTTTTAAATCGTTACTTGCAGGAAAAAAAACAACCCATAGAAAAAAGGTTACCAAAGAGACTGGTATAAAAAACACACGAGACAGATCAAAAAAGATACAAACTTGTCTAGGAAGAACACAACCAAGGGAAAAAGGCCAGAGAGGCGGTTTGTACAAAACTACTGTTTACAGGTATAGAATATATAAAATGTTCCCTATCTGATGGCAAAAATACAACTGGACATTTACTTATTTACTCTTTAGAATAATAAAAAAAAGGTACACCAAGAGGTAATGTGTGGCATGTAATCTTGGTAAGCAGCCCTGTCACCTTCAGACCAGAATCCCCAGCTGCACCCTAACTTTGCTGATAGCAGATGCAATGACCAAGAGCAGCCGCTGTGTAACACCCATTCGCATCAATGAGGCACCCACTGAGACAAACACAAGGCTGCACAGGGGTTGCGTGCAGCGACTGCAGCCCTGGTGGGCAGCAGGAGAACAATGGGATCCCCCCCCCCAACGGGGACTATGAGATTGACAATGACGGTCTCAGCCGAGTTACACCCTTCCAATCTCGTTGACATCAATGGAGTGGGAGGGTGCTGAGGATGGCACAGCAGGAGTCCCTCTCTCATTAAGCTCCGAGACACCCTGGCGAGGAAGAATCGAGGTGCTTTGGGCTCCGTAAAACGTCCGCCTGTCGTATGCACATACCAAAAAAGCTGCCATTGGCAGCACACCTTACGTACGCTTCATACAGAATCCAAACCGATTCTATATGCTGTCCTGCGACACCGGATGGGCCTCCGTTATAAGTAGGCTTTCGGGAGGAGGAGGAAGCGTTCCAGCTTGGACGGCCCTTCAACTCCACCACTTATGGCTATCAACAACAACAAAAGAAGGGAGGGGGGAGAAAGGCGGAGAGGATTCCATGGGAAGAATTTAATACAGTACATACAATAGCTGCAAAGCTCAGTAGACATATATATATATATATAATATATATATGCATGTATATATATTTGTTCACTGCACCAGTGGGAAAGGCTTATAAATATACTTACGGTATAAAAAAACAGTTTAACCAATAATTATAAAAGAGCTTTAAACAAGTCCTATTGTACCTAAATTCTACAAAGAGCTCCATCTTCCTTTGTCGTTCGAGCATCCGGTCAACCAATAGCTGCTTCGCTTGCTCAAAAAACCCCAGGGTACGGATCCTTTCCTGCTCCTGGGATGTAACGCGACAGTCAATCTTTATTTCGGGATCTCTTTACAATTTCGTTCACAGGCCACGAAAATGAGAAGGGGGGGGAGAGGAAGGGTGCGTGCTGGCTTTCATGGGGCTGACTCCAGGCAAGCCCCCCAAAGTGCTCTGGCCTTCTCCCCCCCGCCCCGTCGGATTCCATTCCTACCGTCCGCCTGCGAGAGGCAGCGGCAGAAGAGGCACGGACCAAGAAGCCTCTCTAGTAGGCAAATATCTTGTTGTTCCAAGGGACAGGGCAGCAGGCCCTGGGCTTCCAGGGGAAAGCACAAACAAAACATTAATCAACAAACCACTCGGACCGAATGGATTTCGAATGCTGCAAAGAGCTTTCGACTGAACATCAGCAAGAAGGGATCGTTCCTTTGCCACCGAGTGTCACTTGTTGCAGAACTGAAGGGAAGGATGGGCCATGATGGAAAATACAGCAAGGGGCTTCTCATGTGCTGGTGTTTCTATCGGAGCTTTCCATACCCGAGCATTTCTCTTCCCACCTGACCCTCAGAGGACTTAGAAACAAAGGGGCAGAGCTGTGTCTTACAACTGCTGTGGGGAAACAACTTGAGTTATCCACAGCCAAATACAGGACGTGTGGGAATTAAAGCATGCACACACATTTGGGAAACATCAGCCGATCGGGTCCCCAGATGTGTGCACGTGAGTGTTAAAGTATACAGGGACATGTATGCTGTATGCTGCAGAAGGAAAATTGCTGGTGTGTGCTGCAGCAGTGGTCACGTGCGGTGCTGTCCTTGCCAAATGCTGTGAAGCTAGCTTAAGATCATGGCAGGAACAGTGCAACCGCCCAAGTGCTTTTGTGCCACCCCCTTCCCATAGCTTGGCAGGTCTTAGATCATTTGCATGGATGAACTGTTTTAAAAAGGGCTCACAAGTAAAACGAGAGAACTCCAGGGAGATCAAAAGATGTGTTTGTCGGCATCAGGGGAAAACAGGGTTTCAAAATGACCCCCCAAAAAGGCAAGTGTGCTTCTGAAAAGGTTCCACCGCACGTGGGTCCATGAAATGGAATTTTTTTTTAAAAAAATCCACAGACTTGTTTCTCTTTTTCTTCTTTTTTTTTTTTACAGAGGCTGTTAAGTACCAATGGAAATCCCACGCAGTCTGTATCTGAGATGGCTGAGAAGGGTAAAGGCCTATTTAGTCTCTGAAGGGTCCTGCGTTTGACGTGAAATCACAACAGCTTGCGATGGAGGATCTCCCAGACCATCCGCTTCCGGAAATAAGGCATGTGTTGCTTTAGCAAGAAGGAAGAGAAAAAGTAGTAAATCAACAATCCAGAAACTGATGCCGATGTCAGGGCTGAATGCACACTGGGCAAGTGGGAAATACACTGACAGAGTTATGTTCTGGTGCACAGTTGCCCAGGCCTCGGCAGTGCTTCAGAAATGCCACCAATGTTCTTTCGAGGTTTTGATCAGGCAACTCCAGCCCTACCACATTCTTACACATCCACAAATTAAGCAAAGTTTTCAGGAGAGGGGAGGAATTAATTGCGCCAAGATGTCATTGACAGTATCAGTCCTAGACAGCATGGACTCTGGTTCTTGGTGGAATGAAAGCACGAGAGGGCAAGGGGGGGGGGTCACACTCTTAATGAGTCTAAAGCAATAGAATGAACGTATTAAGATAGTTGAAATACAAGATCATTATATCTCAGACACATATGAAACATTACTACTGTGTTCAAAAGGACAAAATACAAGTCGAAAAATGATTTTGACATCATAGAAGCGAGTGCCTACCAACTGGGGACTGGTTGTGTTCTCAGAACTGCATTTGCTCTATAGGGCAAAGTTGCTCATCATCAGTATCCTCAAGCCCCTTCTGACTGCCCAAGAACAAGTGTCCTGCCTCGGGGATACAAATAGATAGGTAAGGGGGAAGTCTTCCCTTTGGACTCTGTTCGATCTCTCAGTGTTCTCTGATGTGTTCAATCACTTAAATTGCTTTGGATCAAAGAGTGATTAACACATGGAATTCACTGCTACAGGAAGTGGTGGCGGCTACAAGCATGGACGGATTCAAAAGGGAATTAGATAAGCGTATGGAGCAGAGGTCCATCAGTGGCTATTAGCCACAAGGTATAGATAGGGACTCTGGGGCAAGTGATGCTCTGTCTTCTTGGTGCTTGGCGGGGTCAACAGTGGGAGGGCTTCTAATGTCCTGGCCCCACTGGTGGACCTCCTGATGGCACCTGGTATTTTTGGCTACTGTACGACAGAGTGTTGGACTGGATGGGCCTTGGCGTCACTTATGTTCTTATTGCTTAGATCACACGGCAGGAGTTGACAGTGCCGTCCCTCGAAGAGTTCTATTTTTTTAATCTTGTGAACACACAGGCTATTCTTTCCCAATGACATGGCATTCTAACAAATGGAGTGGCCCTAACCTTATCAGATCAGGACTTATTCCACTTCTGGAGAAACACGTGGTCACTGTTGCTAAGACTGCTCTCTTTCGTTTGCATTTAGCCTGGTGGAATGATCTCCTTCTAGACTGGGTTGGCCTCACTACAACTGATCCACGCTTATGTGTCTTCCAGGTATGTCTACTGCGATGTGCTCTACACGGGGCTGGCCTTGAAGACAACGTGGACCCTTCAACTGGTACAGAACGCTGCAGCCCCTCTCTCCTTGCTGGACAGCACACACACACACACACACACAAACACGCAGCTTGTCCTGTACCAGTTACGCTACTTACTAATCTGCATTTGGGTTAAGTTTATGGTGTCTGTTTTAACTCTGAAGACCTTCATGGCCCAGGGCCCGTATACCAAAGATCCAAAGATCCACTGCCCCCCCCCCCATATGTACCAATTAATCAACTGAGATCAGAAAAGCAAACCCCATTGACCTGCCCTGGTAAGATCTTGTTCTATGAGGAATGGGGCTTTTTGGACAGCTGCCCCTTCATTCTAGGATAACTCCCCTGAGAACATGCAGAAAGGCACATCTCTTCCATCTTGCTGCAAAACACGTTTGTTTCAGTTCGCGTTTAGCAAATAAGGTTTTATGGTCGTATTCCCCACTTTTGATGATTTCATGGTCTGTTGCAATAAGTGTGCTGCTTTGTGCTGCGTTCGTTTTTATTCTGCCTGTTCAATGGATCTTACTGTGCGGCTGCTTTAAGGGCAGGGAAGAAGGCGTACCAATCTTTAGCACAAAACAAAAACATGTCAATCCTCGCTGTGCAGCCTTATAGCAGAGGCACCCCAATCCTTCCTTTCTTCGTTCCCGATGGTCTTGCTCAGAACGTAACTTGAAAATCAGGATCTTGGAACCAGAATTCTACAACATCGCCATATCTACCTTTAATCAGGCTCTGATTTTGCATACAGGATTTGTGTTTCCTTGATGCTTTAAGTGCAATCCCAATTAAAGGCAGGAAGGCTCCACTGCGAACACATCAGCCCGACCCTTCTAGCCACAGAGCGACCCCTACCCCAGTAGGTTGGCTCACCTGAGTGAAGTTGATTGGCTTGTCTTTGGTAATGTAGTCAGCATATTTGCAAGCAAACATCCCACAGTCGCTGCCATTCATCTGTTGCGGGATCTCCTTTAAAGACAAACAAACCCAACCCTTTCTGTTTAGATGACAAAAAACCTCATGTTAACTTTATCAAATACTTGCGCTATAAACAGCTCCGAGTAATGGAAGGTTTGAGAAACCCAAAGAAGCCCCTCCAAACTTGGGATGGGGACGATATGAAACAGCAAGACTTCTGAATGAATGGAAACAAATAACCCACTATCGTTCTGGCCAAGGAGATGGGTTAGATTGGAAATACTTCACCTTGGCTAACAAGGAACGGTACAAAATGAGAGGCATGTGCCAGGATCCATGTGTAGAGAAGCCTCCAAGTGCCTGCACCCTGCTCATCAGTTCCGACAGCTGCTACAGGTCCCATGTTTTAGGCAAAGAGAGAACTGCCACCCGCTTGTCCTCCAGGAGTGCCTCACTACTTCTAGCTCAATAGTCGTTCCCAGCTGTTCCCCCATCTTGTTCTGTCATTGGTTGCTTTTGCCGGCTCTTCTAACTGCCTTGTTCTTCTTTGCCAGAAGCAAGAAGGGGCTGCCTGAAGGCACGTGGACAAACATTAATGGTAGTTCTGTCTCCAAGGAGAGAATTGGAAGAAGCCGCTCCGGTTGATGGTGCTTGCAGCAGCCACTGGAACAACTAATTGCCTCAGGCACTCAGAAGCTTCAGCACATGTGGAGTTTCGAATCCCAAGCTATTCTTTCAGCCAGATCTAAGACATGGGTCCTTTAAACTGGCAGTCATGGCACATATAGGCCCAAACAGCTGCATACGGATGGGTAACAGACTGAAAAAAAGAGGCTTTCTGTTCTTCCCTAAAGAGCAGGGATGTGCACACAGGCTGCAATGAATCACATACATTATTTTGGACCCTTTTTGTGCAGCCGGCCAGATCGGGCCAACATACCTGGCTCCTTTTACTCAGCAGCATCCAGCCATTGGTATCAAATTCCTTTCGCTTTTTGTCCAGGCTTTCCTGCTTTAGGTACTGCCTGCAAAAGTTGGGAAAGAATGAGAAAGAACATGTTTAGCAAGTAAGGAACCAACAATGAAGTTGTTCCACTTAATTCTCTGAATTTTGGAAATGCCTCTTTCGCAGCCCAGTTCAAAAGCTCAACTTGGCCCCAAAACATTCATCGCTGAAGGTTTAAAACCGCAAAAATGTCAACGGATGAAAGACCTGTTTGCCAAACACAATCCCCATCCCAACCCCTGCTTTACTCCAGATAAATGTAACCCATTCAGCCTGGTACGCCTCTGATAAACAAAGTGAACTGCTTTAATTACACACTGTACTGTTTGCAGGTAATTTTTGCGGCTGATACCCTGCAATATGGGTCTCAGGACAGGCTTCAACACAGCACTTCCACACAGGGCATGTATGCTGGTAACTATTTTCACCTCTCCTGGGGAATGCTCCTTTTTAAAGACACGCGTCAAGATTGCATCGGTCCTTTCTGTCACTGAACTGAACCAAGAGGTCAGATGGGGTCACTCTTCTGAAAAAGCTACACAGCCGGTCCCATATATACCCAAGAGAGGCCTTTGGGCTGTGTTTGCTGAGAAGCAGCCACCTACATCCCTCAGAGCTCTAAGGCAGGCCACCCAAAACCTCTCTTCCAACAACAGACCTTAAAAAAAACCCCACTAGATATGCATAAATTGTTCAGCTGGCCTCCAGTAGGTCTTTGGGATCCTGAGCTCTGTTTTTAGACAGCAAGAAGAGGATTACTTACAGGTTACACAGGGAGCAGAGTAATACAGATCACACACATAAGAAAGACAAGTCATATAGCAAAGCCAATTCTACAGTTACAGCAACTCCAGAGTTGTCTCCTCTCAGACCGTCTCTGTAGTAGTGAAATCCCCCTGCATTGATGGTTTTAAATCTGTGCGTTATGTGAAATTTTCTGCAGTAGATTTTTCCTCGCCAGGCACAAACTTTAAGTTTTCTCCTTCTTTCCCCGCATTTTTGGAATTTGCTAAAACTGAGGATTCTGAAAGCTCAGGGAAAGGAGGAGAAAACTTTGGGTTTGCACCGGGTAAGGAAAAATCTTACTGCGGAAAATTTCACATAACGTGCAGATTTCAAAATGTCAATGCAGGGAATTTCACTACTGCAGAAATGGTCCCAGATAAAGAGAGACATCTAGGAGCAAGTCTAGCTGTGAATACAGACCATGGTGCCATACACACATTACTTCCAGTACCATACAGAAGACACACTCCACATGCCAAAGCAATGAAACCTTTCTGCGCAACCTGCCCCTGCTCCTCCTCTTGCACACTGGAGGTGAGGGGAGTCATAGCGGAAGTGCCACGAAGAAGGCAAATATACAAACACCTCAAACCGCCCAACACTAAGATAGGCCACTGATTAATTTAGTCCACAATGGTCTACTGGGAATTGCAGTGGTTCTCAGGCAGAAACCTCTTCAAGATTTCACGATTTCATTTTGACTCTGCCAGCGATTGAGTTGCATGACTTTGTCCCTACTGATCTTCAGAAGAAAGATACATTTTTTAAGTAGTCAGAAAATAAGCTATGAGATTTACAGCAACCCCATAAATCTCTCCCTTTTCTAAAAAGGGGCAGACAAATCATTTCCAAACTCACCAAAATCAGGAAGCTCTAAAGATTGAAAGCATGAAAGGGTCACTAACCATGAATAGGACCTCCGTCCCCTCTTCCCGGTGTGATCCTCCCACTGCATTCAACCAATTTAAAGCCTCCTGAAAGGAAATAGAAAAGGGAAAAGCGATTACAGGACGGGCAGCAACGATGAGCCGAAAGCCCGAGTCCTCATCCTACCTGTGGGCCTTAGCCGTCCCGCCAAACCTGCAGGGATAATAATTCTAACTATGCTGCTATCTCACTGGATGGAATCTGGGTTAGTTTGGCTGTCGCTATACCTTGCCATTGTTCCCATAACTTCAAGAACCATTATGGATGACAAGCAGTACAGGGATATTAATGGCTGGATGGCCAGACTTGTTTCAGAGAAGATCTATCAACAGGAGGTCCCTAACGTGGTGCCAATGGGTACCATGGCACCTGCTGACACTTTTCCTGGCATCCACCAAGTGTCTTTAGAGAGTAGGTGGGACCCACTGGGGCTTTTGCTCAGCAAGACTTCTGATTGGCTGAGGAGATTTTTAAAAGCATTGCTTTGACAGCAGCTGCCACCACAACACAAGGATCTTCCCTGTGAGACTGAAGGTAACCTGTAGCTGCTGTTTTATAGCTGGCTCCACCTCTTTCGGCAGCCATTTTGTGACAGACATTTAGCGGCTCCGCCCACCATGGTGTGTCGAAATTTCACATGTTCCCACAAGCTTAAAAAGGCTGGGGACTCCTGAACTGGCACAAGTGGCAGAAAAGCCACAACACCCACAGCTAAACTATTCCAATGATTAGTTTACAGAGCTTGCGACTGATTAAAAAAATATCTTATCCTGTGTGTACCTGAAAAATTAGCAACTCCTTAACCTTCCCACAGGCCCACTCAAAACAACCATCGGTTTTAATCAAAAGTGCTTACTATGGATACCGGCTAACTCTAGACAAGACTCAGCAAGCACCTGCCAGAGACAGCAGTTGCTAAAGGATGCCTCATTCCTGTTCGGCTCTTGTACACAGTGAGCTGAACCACAACACATCTGGTGCAGAACACAAATCACAAACAACATTTTCAGTCTCTCTTCTGTTCGTTATGCAGCGTGGGAGGCGGAAAATGCCGCTGGGAAATTAGAAGAAACAGCTTTGCCTGCTTGCATGAAAAGTGCAGGAGCTTATTTAGGCAAGATCTCGTGCAAGAGTCGGGGAGAAGGTGCTGTGGGACCAATTCTCCCTCCCGTTCATAGTTCTTAGAAGCCAAGTCTACGTCTGTAAGCCATCGGGGCAGCAGTGTGCCCTGAAGGGAGTTGCCCCCCCATTCTTGAGTGGGCTGCAAGTCAGTAATTTCTAACATCCTCTGTTTGCATTAGCACCTGCTGTAATTAGACATAATTTGTCAAATCGAGCCCGTTGCTGACTGTAACCATGTTCCCCCCAACTTGCTGTTTTCATCTACGCTACTGCAAAACTGGTTATTTGGCTCATTTTCGAAGTTATTAGCTACATGGCACAGTGGGCAAAGGATGTGAGCTCACTGTAAATGGGACTCTCTTGTTATTAACACTGTTTTGGATGGGGGGGGCAGCTTATCAATTTGGACTATTTGAAGAGCATTACATAGTTTGTGGGTGTTATGATGCCTTTTACTTAGGATTGCCAACTTCCAGGTGGTGGCTGGAGATCTCCTGGTATTACGACTGATCCCCAGGTGGCAGAGATCAGTTCCCCTGGAGAAAATGGCCACTCTGGAAGGTAGACTCTATGGCATCATACCCCACTGAAGTCCCTCCCCTCCACACACCCCGCCCTCTTCAGGCTCCACCCCCAAAGTTTCCAGTTATTTCCCAATCCGGACCTGGTAGGCCTACTTTTACTGCACGGATACAGACTGTGTTATTTGGAATTGCAAAATATATTAAAATAATAACCTAACTAGCAAAAATCACTCAAATCAGACTCCTGCGCCAGCATGTTACTTTCTCATAGCAACACAGGCATATCCCTGCTTCATGCTTAAGGCAGAACCTTATTGATACCTTTTATCGGATATCTGAGTTAAAGTGGCACTAACTAGTTTTGCCCTGACCTGGACAGAACAGGCTAGCCTGATCTTGTCAGAACTCAGAGGCTAAGCAGGGTCGGCCCTGGTCAGTATTTGGATGGGAGACCAGCAAGGAAGTCCAGGGTCACGATGCAGAGGCAGGCAATGCCAAACTCCCTCTTAACATCTCTTGCCATGAAAACCCCGTGGGGTCGTCATCACTCAGCTGTGACTTAACGGGGGGGGGGGGGGGGGGGAGAAGCTAGTTTTACCAGGGAAGCAGACAGGAAAACCAGGATATTCTAAAGGCAAAGAACACTAAGACATCTCAAACATTAAACTTGGAGTGCTTTAGCTACACAAGACTCCAGCGTAACATTTCCAAATTACCAAACCCCCCCCCCTCCACACAAAGTATCAGGCAATGTGCTGACACAGCTATAATACAGGACAGGAAATCCTGGAAGTAGGTAGTTGCCAGCTTTCTGGGGGCTGGGGACATACACTTTTCCACATCTTTATTTTCAGTATTAACGACATTTGCACCCTGCCCTTTTCTCCAATGGGATCCCCAAATGACTTACATAATTCTCCCCAGCTCCATTTTATCCTTACCACAACATTGTGAGGTAGGTTAATCTGACAGACAGTGACTGGCCCAAGGTCAGCCAGCAAGTTTCCATGGCAGAGGGAGCATTCAAACCCGGGTCTCCCAGATCTGACACTTTAACCACTACACCAAATGCTAAATCTCATCCAATGTTCAGAAGCTAAGCGGGCTTAGCCCTAGTTGTGCACAACTGAGGCTTGGGTCATAAGCAGAGGTATACATTCAGACCCCAAAATACCCAAAAAAATACCTTACCAGCAGTGTTCCCTCTAAGCTGAGTTAGTGTGAGCTGGCTCACAGTTTTTTAGCCTCCAGCTCACACATTTTAGTCTCAGCTCAGGAAGGACGGCTCCAGAGCAAACTAATTCATGCGGTATCCAAATTGCATGCTCACAACTTCAATACCAGTAGCTCACACACTAGAATTTTTGCTCACAAGACTCCACAGCTTAGAGGGAACATTGCTTACCAGTATTTTTCAGGTATTGCTTAAGCTGAATACAGATCAGAGAATCGGATCGGCTACAGGTATAATTGAGCCCGAATAAAGCTGATTTCCCCCCCAGCTTTTATTCAGCTATACCAAATGGCAGGTGGGCTCTTCTTGCAGCTCAGTTTAAACCAAGCTGCAAGGGGAGCCAGCCCTGGATTGTCTGGGACAGTGGGAGCGGAGAGCTCTGCACCACCTCGGCTGGCACTGGCTCCTCTTGCAGCCGCTGCCCCAGCTGATGCTCTCTTGGCTCCCCGCTGCATGCAGACCCTGGGGCCAGGTTCACCTGTGATGCAGCCCTCCCAGCCAGGTCTGTGTGTGGCGGAGAGAGACCTCCCTGCCACATGCAGATCCTGGTGCCAGCTTCTCCTGCAGGATGGTTTAAACCACACTGCAGAAGCCAAGCCAGCCTCAGGGTCGGGCTGGCTTTCCCCCCCATTGGTGTTTTTCTTCTTGGTTCTATTGGGGCTGAAAAAAATTGGGATTTCTGAAAAATCCTGGATCCAAATGGCATACTGGTATTGGAGTCTGGGATTTTTGGGAAATACCAGAATTGTTCGGGTCCAATAGACCTGAGCTAAAAAAATACCGGGGTTTCTTTGCACACCCCTAGTCCTAAGACTTGATTTTGCTTTTACGTAGGTTACAGAGCAGCCTTCCCAGGTAGAAAACAAGCCATAAAATATTAACTTCCTTATAAGTAGCATGCTCAGAGGTCCAATTTGCTACCTCCAGGGGCAGATATAGCACCTCAAGTGTTCAACCCTGTGCACATTTGTGAACAGCACCGAGTTCAGTGCAGCTTATTCTCCAGAGAGTGAGGAAACTCCGGAGCACTGAGCTACTGAGGGCGGTAGAGGATGCAGCACAATCAGCACCTCGAAGCCCTTCATGTCTGATAGCGGCAGATGTTTGAGAAGGTTCAGTTGATGGCAACAGAGGGTCACTCCGGGTCCAAAACACTGGAAGTCAAAACCAGTAAAATCAATTCATTGGAAAGGGTGACTGATACATACATCAGCCCGAGAGGGGACTTTCTAAAAAAAATTAGAACTGCACAGGAACGCTAACTTACACCCTACCATTCAGTACAAGGAACCTTCCCCTGCAGAAAGCTCTGTACTTAACTGAGTGGATTAAGTTGATCTCAACCTGTTAGATTCTGGTGGGGCTGTAGCACAGGTGCCTGTATCTTAAGCATGTGTTCATTATTTGCACACATCACGCACCATCACAGGACATTTGTACACTTCCTTGTGTATACTTCTGCCTGGTAAACGATTAAAAAGGTAAAGGTTCCCTTGCTCGAAAGCCAGTCGAGTCCGACTCTAGGGTTGCGGTGCTCATCTCCGTTTCAAAGCCGAAGAGCCAGCGCTGTCCGAAGACATTTCCGTGGTCCTGTGGCCGGCATGACTAAACACCGAGGCGCACGGAATGCTGTTACCTTCCCACCGAAGTGGTACCTATTTATCTACTTGCAATTTCTTGCTTTCGAACTGCTAGGTTGGCAGGAGCTGGAACTAGAGACGGGAGCTCACTCCGTCATGCGGCACACTTGGGTCTCGAACTGCTGAACTACCGAACTTCCACAGCCTGCAGTTCAGCGTCTTAACCACTTGAGCCACCGCAGCTCCATGGGTTTTTAATAAACGATTACAGCCATCCTTATCCCAATTTACCTGCTCAGTCTGAAAACTGCACTACTGTGATGACCTCTGTAATTCGCATTCACTGTGCCAAAACATACACTGCAAATGTGAAGTGCAGTAAGATTCTTCTGTCTTTAGGGAGGTTGAGTGTGCAGTTAGACAGCAGAAATCTTTGCCTCTTTGTCTACCTCAATGTGCTGCCTTTGTGCACAGTAGGTCAGTAAGTGACTGCACGAAGTAACCAACAGGTGCGAAGGCAAGAAGCGACCATGTTCTAATAGGATCTTATCTAAGATTACTTCTAAAAGGCAGGTTTTAGAAACCAAACCTGACACCTGCTAGGATGCCAGCTGGAAGTCCAAAATGAAAGTTAAGGCACCTGGAGGGTTACAATCGCAGGAGAACAAGCAGAAGACAATATACTTCTGAGGAAATTTGTTTTATGCTTATATTTTCTCTCTCTCAGACTACTCAATCAGAAGTACACAAATTTTTCTTTAGAACCATAAAAAACACATTTTTCATAGACCTGCATGTTAGAAACCATCTGGCTCCTCTGAACTTATTGCAGCCTGCTTATTTTTACTGACATTTTTTTTGGGATGCCTTGGAAATTAAGGTATATCTCATTGTGCTGTGACTAGCCTGAGCCCCATTTTCTTATCACTCTGTGCTCTTAGTCCCTCCGACTAGGAAAACCTGAACGCATGGATTTCAGACCTAGATGGTCTGTAAGGGCCATCCCACTGGTAGGACTATATAAAAGATTCTAGAATACTCACAACAGTATCTTGCAAGCTTCACTGTTCATTCCACCCATTGAATCATAGTATGTGACGCTTTTTTTCCTGTAGTCTATGACCTAAAACAGACAAAACACACAATGATGGCATCCTTTCATGTGTTTTCCCTCTCCACGACATTTTCATTCTCAGCCTTTTAAGCTATTTTCGGCTACATGGCTTCCCTTTTCCACTGCTTCTGAGACACCCAGTTCCCACTGAATCCAGCAAGACATTCTATACAGGATGCTGATTAAAGGGCCTTAAAATCCCACCTCACTTCCTCCCCTCACATCCAGCCGGAAAAAGGGGTTCTGGAGAACTCAAAAGCCTACATAACATGCTTGTATTCTGCTTGTTCTTAAAAATTATTACATGGCTTTTGCTACAGACTATCATAATTATGTACATTATTTACTTATCTGGTATATTTAGGACATATATAATATACACATCTCAGGCATACATTCAATAGGATGCTTGTAGCTGATGGCCACACAACTCTGTAATGTTAGGTTTGATTCTTATCTGCTGTGTACCATTTTTTTAAGGGCCTGGAGAAGAAATCTAGGTTTCTTTTCTGGTTGTTCCTGAGCACTTCATTGGAATTTGGAGCATGTCTGATCTGACCTAAGAAGATCTATGAGCAAAGGAAATATTCTGCATTTTGATGAGTTGCCCATGCTGGATTACAAGACAATTTGATACCTCTTACTCCATGAGTGAACATCTTAGTGTGAGTAAGGTCTGTTCTCTGTATGGTCAGTTTTCTGTATTTAATTGTTAAGTTAACAGAGTGCTCAGTTTGATTTATACCACTGAGGATTGATTTATACCACTGTCGAAATGTGTATCGTATTGGCTCTTGCATGATTTATACCACTGAGGAAGGCCTTGTGTCAAAATGTGTATGGTATTACATTGCATATGTAAACAATATGTACTTTTAAACCTGTATTTTTGTAAATTGAAATTTGTCTTGATACTGGGATTAGGTACTTATATGTTGAACCACGTTTGTTGTTTTTAATAATATTTTGACAGTTCTATATACATTAAATTAAATACCAGTGCTTTGTACATTTGTAGAACATTCATAGTTATATTTTAATCTCTTTTTCATTGTTTCAACCTCTCTGGTTACCCTTCTTGTGCAGGGTTGTATTTTTCTTCCCTTTTTTGGTTGCAATGAGCTGACCACCCTGGGGTGTTCCTGGATTCAGCCTTGGATTTTTTATTTTTAAACAGGCAAATGCTGTGGCCAGGAATGCTTTCTATCATTTACAAGTGATTCCAAAGCTGACATCCTAGCTACAACGATGCATGCTCTGTAACCTCCAGACTGGACCACCGTTAACATGCTGTATGTGGAGCCGCCCTTGAAGGTAACTCGGAAACTGCAGTTATTGTAGAATGCAGCCTTGTGCCTCTTAACTAGTAAGGGATGCTATGCATGTAAACTACAGATTGCAGGACTACTGCACTGGCTTCCACTGGATTTCTGGACTCAATTCAAGGGACTAGTTTTTACCTATGAAGCCTTTCACAACTTGGGAGCCACATTTCACATACCAGAAGGAATGCTTCTGCCAGTCCATGTCTGAGTGACATTTAAGATCAACACACTGTCATCTTTTCATGGTTCCCTCTTTCTGGGAAGTTTCCCTTATCTTCTACCGGGGCTATGGGTTTTTTCTGTGATTACCCCTACTTTACAGGACACCTTGCCAGAAGTGGTGCATACCTGGCCTTCTCTGGCAAGATTTAGGGAGCTGCATGAGGAAGTATTATTCCACTGGTATGTTGAATTTGAGTTGACATGCCCAGTCTTTACAATGGAGAATTGCCTTTTTTGAATTTAAGGATTCTGATTATTTATTTATTGCACTTATATCCCACCCTATCCCACAGTGGGCTCAGGGCAGCTCACAGCATGGATAAAATACAAGCAATATATAATTAAAAACCAGTTAAATAAAATAGGATGGCAGCTAAGAAACATCCCACTCCAGAGCAGTCCAATACGCCTCCTGTTGGACATTAGCAGGATAGTAGGCATCTGTAGGCTTACTATGGACAGGGGAGGTTGAGATGGTGGAAACATCCACTGCTTCAACTAAAGGGCTGGAGGAACAGCTCCGTTTTGCAGGCCCTGCGGAACTGTAACAAGTCCTGCAAGGCCCTGATCTCATTTGGGAGTGTGTTCCACCAGGCCAGGGCAAAGAAGGCCCTGGCCAGTTCTGAGACAGTTTAGGGTTTAGAGTATGATTTGAAGGAATGTGTAAATTAATTAGCTTAGTTCTAGACCAAATATTCTGGTTTGGAGTTTGTGCAACACTGTTTTATTTTAGATCTGATATACTTTAATTGGGATTTTTATTTGTGATATGGGTATATGTTTTCCTATCTTTGCAAGTCGTTTCTGCTGTGAAGAAGTAGGAAACAAATGCTTCAACAAATATATTCTTTAAAAAAACCAAAACCATACTCACCGCTAAGCACCAATGGACACCAAGGTGAATAGGCACCAACAAGATATCTACAGAAAATATGTCCACTTTTTTAGTCCAACGTTTTACAGCTTGGTAACCGGCAGTTTTTAACTTGGTGAAGAAAAACGTGTTAAATGCGTGAACAGTTGGAAACCCTTTCTGTTTACTTCTCTCCATCAACATATTCATGTAGAAATTGATGATCTGACAGGGAGGAAAAAACAAATGCCGTTAGCCAGCTGAGAGGAAAATGGTACATTTTCAACCTGACCTTTTACATTCATAGAAGTACGTTTGTTTGAACACTGGGACAGTCAGCGGTATTCAGCCTTGCTGGCTGCTAAGCCTGCTGCTCCAATAACCTCTTCTAACAAAAACACAATTGCTCATTAATGTAAGAGCTGTAAGTACTATGTAGACTGTTAAGTATTCTAAATGTTATGCAGCTCTCACCTGGATAGCCCAATCTCGTCAGAGCTTGGAAGCTAAGCAGGGTCAGCTCTGGTTAGTAGTTGGATGGAAGACCACCAAGGAATACCAGGCTCGTGACACAGAGGCGGGCCATGGCAAACCACCTCTGAACGTCTCGTGCCTTGAAAACCCTGTGGGGTTGCCATAAGCCAGTTGTGATTAATAGCAAAAACAAATAAACAAAAAAGTTACGCATGTGGATTTGCAACGTTTTAAGATTTCAAAAAATGCAGGTAATTTTGACAAGGGCCAAGGAGAAAGGGCAAGTGAACCAAGAAGTAGCCTGGTATGGCAGTGACAGCTACTAAAGCCAAGTCTTGGATTTGATTCACGAAGCTGTCTAATACCACTTCAGACCACTGGTCTAGCAAGCACTGTCCACTCTGACTGGCTGCAGCTCTTTTTTTAAAAAAACCCATTTTTATTACAATAACTTTACAATAAACAACCAAAAAAAGATATATACAGCGTAATAATTGCAAAGCTAATACAATAAAATGAATGTTGTAAGTAGAGTACAATATAAAAAACCTTATTTACAACCTTCTTTGTGACATCCTTTAATTACCAAAGATGCAAAATCATTTATTATGTTAGGAATCGCTTCTTGTTGCGTTACCATATTGTTGGATGTTGGATACCGTATTGATATAAAGCTGGATAGTGTTTCTTGAGAAAATGTATCTTCTAGATTGTTATTTTAGCCATTACATATAGATTTCATAATTTTTATGCCAATTCTGTTTAGTCAGACTTGAGCTGTCTTTCCATTTTAACACGATTGCATTTTTTTGCTGCAAATAATAAAATGGTATCTCTCTCCATAGTAGCTATTGGATATGACTTCCTCATCCAAGCATTGAGGGAAAATATGTTCTGGATTAAATTCTACATTATTCCAATTATCTGCTTTATTTGTTTTAAAATATCTTCCCAGAAGGTTTTTAACTTAAAGCATTCTAACCAACAATGTAGGTAAGTACCTTTTAGTCCACACTTTTTCCAGCACACTGGATTAGTTGATGAGGTTATAGAAGCTAATTTTTGTGGTGTTACATACCAATGTGCAGTGGTTTTAAAAGTTTGTAGTTTTACATCTAGGATATTACCACGAAAAGGGGATAATGCACAAAAGCTTTGCCATGCTTCTTCAAATATTACTTTACCACAGTCTTTTTGCCACTTTATCTGGTATACTAAAGAAGGAGTTCTCTCCGTTTGAGTTAAATTTGTATAAATATGTGAAATTAGATTTTTTTTATATCTGACATTTTTAATAAATTTGTTCAAATTCTGATAGAGGCTAAGAATACCTGAAAAAACAGATTTGTTGTCAGAGACGCTTTAATTGTAAAAACTGAAACCAAGATATTGAACTGCCCAGTTTGTTTTCCAGCAGTGCAGTGGTTTTAAAAGTTTGTAGTTTTACATCTAGAATATTACCACGAAAAGGGGATGATGCACAAAAGCTTTGCCATGCTTCTTCAGATATTACTTTAGATTTTGCCACTTTATTTGGTATACTAAAGAAGCAGTTCTCTCCGTTTGAGTTAAATTTGTATAAATATGTGAAATTAGATTTTTTTACATTTGACATTTTTTATAAATTTGTTCAAATTCTGATAGAGGCTGTTTAAGAATATCTGAAAAAACAGATTTATTGTCAGAGATGCTTTAATTGTAAAAACTGAAGCCAAGATATTGAACTGCCCAGTTTGTTTTCCAGCACAGAATTCTCCATAAGGTCTTTATTATTTGAAACTAGTAAGCAAAGCCCGTCGTGGCGGTAGACGACGGGCCCTAGATAGGAAGGAAGGGCGAGTGGAAGGGAAAGCCTAATAGTATTTGCTGATAGCATACCTTTTTGATGTAAAAAGTTTGAAATCGAGACATCTTTGGTATTAAAGTCTTTCTCTTATTGTCCCAAATAGACAAGGATGCTAGTAAGAAAGGGATTATACCCTATTTTGTGAGGACCTTCCAAGGGTGATTGCCAGATGACTTCTTGTATTGAGTATAGGTAAGTATAATATTGGTCAATATTTATCCAGTCCATATCATTATGCTGATTTAGCATTTTTAGCACATTTGATAAGTGGATGGCTTGATAATATATTTGTAGATTTGGGAAACCAAGTCCACCATCGGAAGTTCTCTTGCATGAAGTAGTTATATTTATTTGATGACACTTATAGGACTGGCTGCAGCTCTTCAGGGTCTCAGGTAGAGGGTCTTTCACCTCACCTACTACCCGATCCTTTTTAAACTGAAGATGTCTGACGACTGAACCTGGGATCTTCTGAGCACAAAGCAGATGCTCTACCAAGGAGCCGCAAGGGCATGAAAGGCTACAGACTCGAACATGCTGTGGTGTAGGAACAGGTGTGGGATGTCTAATCCAGTGTGCAAAGAGGGCTGAGGGCATCTGTAGAAGAAAGAGGCAGGAAGGCGCTTAACCTTTCCCCTTCCTGCCAGTTTTCTTCCAAGACTTCCTCCAGCTGCTGCTCCCCACTTGCCTAAATTTTCAGACAAAATGATGGGGGACCTTATGGGGTGCCAGCAGCTCAGGCCTTGGCAGCAAAGAGAGTTGGAGTGACATCTGAGCGTGCCTGTCAATGTCACCACGGGGCGGAACCCATTTTATGTGTTAAATTTACAGTGTGATTTGGTTTATAGAGATGCTGCGTTCAATTCTCTCTTTCCTGCTATCAAAACAAAATCCCATGGAAAACAAGCAAAGCTGAGAAAGCTTGGTTTGCCTATTTTCACTGTTTTCATTTAAAACTAAAGTAGCTGGCCAGTTGGACCCAAGGCCTTCTTCAGAAAGAGTGATTTGTTGATGGTGATTTTTACAGCCTTCTGTGACGGATGGGCAAAGGACCTGCCCCTTTCTGTCAGTCACCCACCCCCTGTCTGGTGTGTTTGCAGAGCTGGTAGCAGCCAATCAGGGCCTAGAGATGGCTGAAGGAGCCAGATGAGAGGGGGAAGCAAAAGATAGGGTCTGAGCCTTCAGACAGCTACGTGAGTTATGTGAGCTGGCTCCTACTGCTTCAGTGAGATTT
The DNA here is from genome assembly GCF_001447785.1 of Gekko japonicus. Taxonomy (NCBI): domain Eukaryota; kingdom Metazoa; phylum Chordata; class Lepidosauria; order Squamata; family Gekkonidae; genus Gekko; species Gekko japonicus. The sequence continues at coordinate 77,612 of NW_015172573.1, forward strand.
TATGCAACCATCACACAGCTACAGAAAACAAAGCAACAGCATTTAGGCATAGGATGATGACACAGAGGACGGGGTTACCTCATCATTGAGCCAGTTGAGGTTGCTTAAGGTGTGAATGTCTTTTCTAGTAATTGTTAATCGGAAGGCTTCGCTCAGGACTTCGTCCTGGTTCCCGCTTCGCAGCACGCTCTTTATTTCCCTTTCCATCTCCTACAGGAAATAACAGGGATGAAAACTTCCGCTGCTTTATCCCAAGACCTTAACTCCAGCTCAAAATCAGATTACTAGTTAAAACTGCGGGTAAAAACCTCATTGCAAATAAAAATAGCTTCAAAAGGTAGACAAGTGGTGTCGAATCTGGAATCACACTCTTTGTGCCTTAATGTATGCTCAGTTACAATGCAAAAACACTGCTTATTTCAACTATGGTGTGTGCGTGGGCTCACAGAGGATCACTCAAATGGCCTTGACAAACGCCCGTTTCCTTGGTTAGAGGGACTGCAAACAAGAGGCGGCAAAAGGAGAGCTTTCAGTTTTGAGCTGCTCTGGCCAGGATTCAATATAGCCCAGGAAGTATGTGCAGGGATGGGCTGGATCTTGCAGCAGATTTCTGTGAATGGGGGGGGGGTATTTTCACCATTCCCCTCACCCACTACAGACCTCTTGCTCCTTCCTCACACTGTTCTTGGGGTGGGGGTGGTAGTATTCATTTGTTAATGTAAGTCTTAGCTGTAGATGAGTCTCATCTAACTGACAGGAGTTGACAGTTCCAGAGAGTCATCCTGACCGGAATAAACTGGTTCTGTTCTGTTCAGCCTTGCACTGAGTAATAGAGTCAGCATGACTAAGCAGTCTGATGTGATTGGCTGATATTTGTATAAAGGTACTGATGCAGTGTACAGTGTATTCCTATGATGTTGTACCTGTTGTCTGCGGAGCACTTTGTTCATGCTACTAACAATTGTGGAGCTTGTGTAAATAAACCTGTAAATAGTTTTATACTCAGCTGCCTGGACTATCTTCTTTACTGGATACTTACAGCTACTTACATCCTACTGGTGTGGTCAGGCAACGCCACACTAACGGGGAGGGGAGGTCCCCTGTCCCTGAGGATGCATGCATTTGGGAAGGGGAGTTTGCACTGCATTGGGAGGGAGGCGATGAAGAAATATGTTTGGCTGATGAAGATCCCTTCCATCAGTGGAAATGTTCCATAGGATTTGAGCCGGTATGTCTGTATTTGTGTGTCATGAGAAACTATAGTTACGGCTAATGGAGATCAATATACCAACGTCAAACTTTAGTTTCCGATCCCACTTTAAAGTATCCCAATCAAACACAGTGTTTGAATGAACACAATAACCGTAGTTAGTTAATTAAACCATGGCTTCACATGTCATTTGAACAGAATTGCAGAATTGCCCAGCTATGAGTCTTTGTGATTGGCCATAGGCTTATACAAATAGTTTCCCAAAAACATACTGGGGTTCATAGAAAGGAGAGGGCCCTCAGACATCAGTTACTGTGGGGCCTCAGAATAAAATGGCATATGTGGTATAGGATCTAGGAGACCCAGGTTTGAATCCCCACTTGTGCCATGGAGGCTTGCTGGGTGACCATGGGCTCTCTCACTCTCTCTCTCAGCCTAACCTACCAGACATTAATGAGAATTAAAATGGAGAAGGGGGGAATGTTGTAAGCCACTTTGGGTTCCCCATTGCGGAGAAAAGCAGGGTATAAAAGAAATAAAAAGAAACATTCCATTTTTATCTTAAGTCTTTTATACCTCACTTTTTTCTCCAATGGGGACCCAAAGTGGCTTACAAAAGTTCTTCCCTTCTCCATTCGTTATCCTGACTAGGCTGGTGAACTGTAGGATTCATTTATCGAACCGAAGGTGAATTTGTAAAGCTTTGCATTCAATTTCTTTTTCAGTGGATACAATTTTTATTTCTAATAAAAAAATAAATAAAATAAACAAAAACCAGGGAGTCAAAAACACCCAATAAGACGTTCGTTGTGGCCCTGGCCTGGATAGCCCAGGCGAGCCCAATCTCGTCAGATCTCAGAAGCTAAGCAGGGCTGACCCTGGAAAGTGCTTGTAAAGGTGACCACCAAGGAATACTAGGGCCGGGATAGAGAGGCAGGTAATATCAAGCCACCTCTCTGAAACATCCTAGCCCCAACAGGGGTCACCAGAAGTTACCATAATTTCCAGGCTCACAAGCACACACACACACTAAATACTCATCCCCCCCAAGATATCTACTGTGAACACACAAAACTGCCTTCTGTGAAATCAGACCCTTTGTCCATCAAAGTCAGTACTGTCTACTTCGACTGGCAGCAGCTCTCCAGGGTCTCAGGCAGAAGTCTCCCATATCACCTACTGCCAGATCTTTTAACGGGAGATGCCAGGGACTGAACATGGGACCTTCTGCATTCCAAGCAGATGTTCTACCACGGAGCCATAGCCCCTCCTAATGTGCACTCCTGTGTGGTCTTCTTTCACGAAAAATAATTCCTGCACACAGAAAGCTAGCATATCAGGGAGAACAGGCAATGCTACAGTAACTTCTGCCAAAATCTAGTTTTCGACATCTCATGCGTAGCGAGGGTGAATGCATATCTGCACATGTCTCATTCTTTTCTGAGACCCCTGGTTTTCACTAAGACCCTCAAGCCTGCCAGCATCAACACAAGACTTACGTCAGTGAGTTCAGGGAACTCCTCTTCGCCGTCAGCTATCTTTGGTTCTTCTGGGACAATTGTAACAGGAATCTCCTTCTCAAGAGGTACTCGCAGATGTAGGTTTACTGAATCAGGTATTGAAAACTCCTGCTTCTGCAGTCTCTGCAAGGGAGATTCTTAAGATAGCATAATTTTATTTTACAGTTTGGCTTTCTCACTTTTTTGGGGGGAATGATGGACAAATAGGGTTCAGCTATTAGATTTACTTAGGGTCCAAAACAAAGCTTAAGTGAAAAATAAATCAGTGGTGAAATCCTACTACTTCCACTGAACGTGGATTAGTTCTGTCCCTTTCTTCATTTTCAGTTTGCAGGTCAGTATTTAATAAAACTCAAGTCAAGGCAGCCTGGCAGCAACAGTGAGATCTCTTTTCTCATGGCCTGCAGTTGCATCGATCATTATTATTCCTAGCAAAGCAGGACATTGGAAAATTGGGCAGCCTTCCCCAACTCAGTTTTAAGTCCAGCGTTAATTAAAAAAACTGAGATATGAGTTTCTCACCTGGCTCTGCAGCTGTAGCGCCAAAGCCTTCTGCTCTTCTATTTGTCTCCATCTCTCACGAGCTCGGGAATCATACACGCTGGTTCTTTTGTTATACAGGAAACAAAGTGTTCAGCATTAGCAATGAACATGAGAAAAGTTTGAACATGAGAAAAGTTTATGAACATTCTCATTAGGAAACCATATTCACATTATGAAACCAGAGGACACCAACGATCTCTAGTGTTTCAGTTACTTCACTTTCTACCTTTTAACAGCACAGCCGAACTAGTAACTGGTTTCTGATGATTTCAGAGAGCCACAAAACGGGTTATCTATCTAGGTACCACAAAATTACCTAGGCTAACTGAAGGGCTTAATTCTCTTTCTGTAGGCAGCTGTGACAAGGCACTGATCACCAAATGAATGGGAGAGGGAAGGACGCCCAAAGAAAATGAAAAACCTAAGTCACATCACCAGACCGGAATTTGCATTTCAGGCTGGTTCTCCTATGCAGAAAGATGAGAGGGCAACGAAGTGGTGGAATGGACTGCGTCACTTCAGACTAAATAGGAGATTCCAGCTTTGAATGTTCTTTCGCATTACAAAACCCCCAAAAAACGAAACTTGACATTATTCTAGCCAGAGCTGCCACCAAGCCCACTTCGTTAGATATAGGAGGTAGATCTTCGCATTCAATAGGCATGGAGGCAACAAAGTTGTAAAGCGCACATGTGTGTGTGTGTGTGTGTATATACATATATATACATTACTGAATCAGGTATATATATGAGCTGCCAACAGAGAATCCTTCTCATACACCTTACAAAATGGGCTCTAGTCCAGGAAAGCTTTCGCTGGAAGAAACACAAGTTAATCTCTAGAGTGCTGTAAGATTCCCACTTGCTTTTCTGCCACAGACTAACATGGCTACATAAACAAGAGACAGTAACAGTGGGGAGGAAGGCTTCTACACCTTCTCTTCGCCTGCTGCACTGACGTCCTGTTCCTCTACTTGCATTCTGAAAAGAGGCGGTCCAACTCTTCCATCCCAGCTCTCTGCCACTTCCCTGCCCTGAGTGTGTGATCCAGACCACACTTTCCTTGTATCAGGAAGATGATAAAGACCTTTTGGTCCCAAAACACCACACACGGTGTTCCTATGCACCGGAAGCATATAGGGAATTCTTTTTGTGACAGCTCCAGCCACTCCCTGAAACAAGCCATGATGATGTTCAGCTTGAGGAGCCAAACTTTCCCCTACTTGTGCCCCCCCCCAATCCTCAAAACATCTGCCTAACAACAACAAAAAACCTGTAGAAGAAAGCAAGAAGGAAAGCCCCAAGGTTATTTTGGCAGTAGCATGGCTGCATTGGCAACCACCACTACAGCTTGGAAGAACATGCTATATGTTTAAAGAAAAGCATAACACCCAAATCCACCCTGTCCTATTCTGAATCAAAGCAGTAAATACTCAAAAGAAGAAAACACTTACAATTCTTTGATCCATAATTCGGCCTGGAAGAAAGGGGTACTGAAAGAGAGACAGAGAAAGAGAAGGAAGTGTCAATATTTTGTCTGCGTGGGATACAGGAGAGCGCTTTAGCTGAAGCGAACAGAAGAACGTACTCAATGATTCAGTGCCATTACATGCACTGCTGCCAGATCAGGAGAGAAGCATCACCTCAGAACGATATTGGGACCTTAAGAACCTTATGGGAATCAGAGGATGTGATGGAACCAAGCTTGTCTACTTGGCTGACATGCCAAGGAAGGAGCCAACTGGGATCCAGCGCTGTGAAGCCACCCCCTGAAGGCACTGGAAAGCAGGCTACGGGAGCAGACTGAAGCAGGAGCAAGAGAAGAGAACGAACCACCCCAGGCAGAAACCCAAGGAAGAGATCTCTCACACATAAACCAAAACACTGCGGTCCCGATCCCCTGTCCTCTGCCTCCCCCCATTTCACAGTCTGAAAGCAAGGGCACACATAGTTGCAAAGCTACCAAAAAGGAAAGGGTGAGGGAGGGGCTGGATCCAGGCAAAATTTTCCACTCGTGCTAGGCTCTGCGGTTGGCGCAACAGAACGTTCCTGCCTTCCCACCCTCAGGACAGCATGAGAGCCAAATCGGGGGTCTGCAGCGGGAAGGGGAAACTGGTGGAAATGACCCCACCCACTCCCATCAGCTGAAAATTTGGTCTGGATCCAACCTGAGGAGTTGGTACTGCAGTTCAAGAAGCTCTGCTTGACTGGGATCCACCGTCCCTTACCAAAAAGGTCTGAGAGCTGGCTGCTGTGGGATCAGGACTTTCACCAGCCAGCTGCCTTCTGCCGCCACACCTGCCATCAGAGCAGACGGCTAAGCCTGCCCCAGTCACTGGGCCTTATGGAAGGCATTCAGAAGGATAGGTCTCCTCCACCTTGTTCCCCAGTAGTTCCTGCCCTTGGTCCCCAGAATTTGGAAATGCAAGTTGGGGGGGGAAACACAGTAACACTAACCTTGGGGCTGGAGGTTTGAAATCTTTGCCGTTGAGCATTATGACAGAGTCAGACCCTGAAAGGAGCACAACATTTGACATTCAGTCTCAAGAATGAATGGAATAAGGAGCTAGACTGCCTTACTTTGCCAAAGCAATGGGATATGGCCTTGAAGTCTGTACTGCTCTCTCCATGGACCTTGAGACTCATTCAGCAAAACATTATGTTTAGACTACACTGGACACCACAGCAACTGTTTAGCAAAAGACTGAGTAAAGTCTCTAATTGTAGGCATCATAACTCACAGGACAGGTCCCTTAAAATATATGCTTCGGGTGTGGTCCATTCATTCTTTTTTTTCTGGGAAGGAGTTGTCTCATATCAATTTTGTATTAGAACGTTCACTGATTTTTGAGGATGTCCGTGTACTTTAAAGCTATTTGCCCATCTCTTGGAGTGGATATGTCAGTGGACATGGATTCTTCGTGCCCTTACCACAGCTAAACGATTTGTACTACAACTTTGGAAAGATAAAAGCCCAACTCCAGTAAAACAATGGATTGAGGACCAAATATCAATATTTGAACACGGCATGTAGAAAGCTGTTTGAAAGCTGTTTATAGAAACTTATGGGTAGATCTAACATCCATGTTGCTGTATTTTTGTCTTGTCTTTATATCTTTTTCTTTCTTTTTAAAAATCTCATTTAGTTGCTTGATTTTAAGGTGTGGAGTTTTTTCCTCGTTCTTTTTTCCTGTTTTTTTATAAGAAAATTTCCTTTGAAAATCAGGGCCCCGTTTTTATTCTCAAGTGGCACTTATAACAGAAGCTGCTTTATTCGTATTCTGAGAGCTGTGATGGACCTGGGTTCAAGCTCTTGTTGAAATATTTGTTGTTTTAGGTGAGTGCGGGCAAGCCAGATTTAGAATTCAAACCGGAGCAAGCTTATTAGGAATCAAGCCACACTGAAACCAGGAACTGCTAACATATCAGCAACATGTGGTTTGGGGGTGCAAATTTCCCATTTGAAAAACGGGGATGGCATCAGACCACCTTACAAGATTATTGTGAGGAGGAGTGGAGATACCAAACATGAGTCTATAGATAATTTGGAAACAGAGCAGGGGTGGGGAGATCACATCATTCAATTCACATCTATTGTTTTTACCTTCAGGTTGCACATCCAAAGAGGGTGTGTTATTCTGCTGAATCGGCGTACTGCTGTCTTTAGGCTCAAAGGTAAACCGTGAAGGATAACTACCTATGAGGCATGGCAGTGAATTGTGTGAGTGCTGCTCCTGAGTCCTGGCAGCCCCAGGCGGTGGGTTGCCTGGAACAAGGCCATACACTTCGGCTGGCTTCCTACTCTTGTTTTCAGGTTCTTTCAAAAGGTTTTTACTGGAACTCGCACACCGTGGCCTGAAAAACGAAACCAGAGATCAGAGCTTCCGAAAGCCGACTGTGAACGTGGTGTCGCTGACAACCAGCTACAAAGTGCATTTCCAAGACTCACAGTTGGAGAGAGAACAGTGAAGAGGGCTTGGAGGTGAAGAACTTTTTTCCTGTAACCATTTGGAGCAGCTGCCTGTAAAGTTCTTTCTCTTCCTCTCGAACAGTCTAGTGAGAGAGGAGGGGGAAAGCAAGAGTCGTTTTCAAGCAACTCACAAAATTGTGGATTAATGCAGACGTGCAATGCTTTGTCACACTTAAGCAATGAAATTACATTTTAAAAAATGGGTTTGAGCCTCTGTAATAGATGCTGAACTGTAATAGATGCTAAACAGCAGACCAGAAGTTCGGTAGTTCAGCAGTTCGAGACCCGAGTGCCGCAAGACGGAGTGAGCTCCCGTCTCTGACCCCAGCTCCTGCCAACCTAGCAGTTCGAAAGCAAGAAATTGCAAGTAGATAAATAGGTACCGCTTTGGTGGGAAGGTAACGGCGTTCCATGAGCCTTGGCCACATGACCATGGAAACGTCTTTGGACAGCACTGGCTCTTCGGCTTTAAAACGGAGATGAGCACCACATCCCTAGAGTCAGATTCGACTGGCTTTCGACCAAGGGAAACCTTTACCTAATAGAGACATGCTTAACATGGATGAAGGTTTGCTACTGTTTGCGGTTCTTCAGCTCTGACCAGCCTCTAACGTGATTCTAGCTAGTATTTTGATTCCTGATTAAAAATGTACAGGACAGCTAAATAAAGTTGAAAAAGCAGGATAACAGTAAATCTCATGAAGTTGGAGGGTCAGATGTACAGGGTGGCACTGTTGCCCTTCAACAGCCCAGAGGGGAAGTCCACAGAAGCAAACAATTGCTGGCAAATGTGTGCATCCAGCCACCACACGTTTTCCAGTGCTGCTCACAAAGGGGGAGGGAGTGTGATTTTTCCAGGTTTCTGTTACAGAACCACGCCAAGTGCTGCCTGCATCAGCTCCCAGCATTCTCAAACCAGCCCAGTATAAAGGACGTCAGCGACCTGAACCACTTGCCCACAGCATGCCCATTACAAATCCAGATCTATTGCAGGCAGAAATATGCAGCCGAAGATCTGGCTGGTTGCTTCAGATCAATATGCAACTTTGGCACTTCTCATTCTAGCAGTTCATTGGTGCACCTCTCTTTTCTGCTCTCTTTTCCTGAACCTTTCCACCTCTCCACCTCCAACATTTCTTGGTTGTATTCCCCTTTCCCGGTTCTCTTTTCTTTAGGACCCCACCTCCATCAGTACTTCCCTGTGCCTTCTACATGCCCTGACTGCAGAAGCAGAGCAACTCACCCAACGATAGCTAGAGATCCCAACAAACCATTCTACCCTTTTGTGACACCATGCTACCTGACACAATCACTGCTAGAGGTTTAACCATCACCACACAGTGTGCTGTAACACAGACGATTTGTGAAAGAGGCTGGCGTTTGGAGACCTTCCCCACACAAGAAAAGCGTCTTCTGGCATAAGCAGCGCAAATCTCTTTCGTTCACCTCTTCTGCCGTACTGATGAACCTCCTCTGGGACTTCTTGGGACTCAGCATGCTTCGACGGCACGGCGTGCTCCACGACGGACTGCTAACAGGCTTGATGGGAAAGGATTTTTCATAGGCAGAGACATGGCAATGATGGTTTGATTTCCCCGCAAAGGAATTTGATGTCCCACTGCAGGAAGAGATCAGTCTGTTAGTCAATTTGGCAAGCATGATCAAAGTATCGCTTTTTAAAAATCTAGAATAGGTGCTGCACACTCAAGCATGAAATCAGAGCAACTGTCTTCCGCGTACTTTGGTGGGGAAAGCTGATTCCCAGGATCATGGATCTGTATAGACTAACAGCCATGCAGGTTGGGAAGGGAGCCTGCAGTGCGGATGGGATGAAATCGCCTTTCCTGCCACTTCTGTCTGAGTTCCGCTAATGGAAGAGGACAGAGAGACTCTTTCTGCTCCCTTACCCCACCACATTGCAGCCCTACCCACATGGCTGTCAGTCTCTGAAGGTTCATCAATCTTGGGACTCAATTCTGCCAGTTTGGATAGGATATCGGGGTGGGGGGTGGGGTAGAACTGCAAAACCCCTCTGCTCACGTATTACTGGATTGAACCTACAGAAACTAATCTGCACCTAGTATATAAATTAGGATGCACTTATTTAAAAAGTGAATCTGAAGATCCAAATGATAAAACAGAGTCCTCAACTGAAAACTGTATTGCTCCCTGCAGCTCCCTGCAGTTTACATATTAAGCCACCAGATGGGGCTGGATTACTGGATTTTACATGGAAGCAGACAGGAGCTGAACCTGTACGCCACCCGCCACACAACCAACCAAGTCCGTACAAAGCAGGAGGCTGTGAAGGAAATGTGAAGCATGGTGCAGGTGGGTGGGGAGGTCATCCTCTGCCCTGTCCTTTTTATCCTCGTGACATCATTTAGGTTGTTTATTTCCCAGAAGAGGCTACATCTCATTCTGGAGCCCTACTAAATCTCACACACACAGAAATTCCTCCCAGAACGTATCCCCCCACACTCTCAGTCATCACCCAATCACAGCACACACATCTCCCCCTTATCACCATCCTTGCATTACTGCAGTCAAACTAACATTTAAAGGAACACACACACATCAAAACAAGGAATCATTACAGGGGGTATCGAGCCAACAGTACAGCAGAAAGTTTTCTGGTGCACCAACTTAAGCAGTTTGCCCTATGTGGAACGTGTCGCCCCTTGAGGTACTCATGTTCATGCCTACCAAGTTGGGTACCAGCAGTAGAGAAAGTTCCTAAGGCATGGGACATAGTTTAGGTGAGACTGTGGGTGACTAAAAGGAACCTCCACATGCACAGGCAGTAAACCTCTGAATACTAGTGTGAGAAGGCAACATCAGGGGAAAGCCTTCACCTCTATGCCCTGTCATTGGCCCTCCAGCGTAACTGGTTGGCCATTGTATGAGACACAATGTTGAACTAGATGGACCACTGGCTGATCCACTGGGGCTCTTCTGATGTTCTTAACAAAAAAAGGGACAGAAATACTATTGCAACACATGTCCCTTTGGGTTTTGAGTTTAGTTTAGGAAATCCATCACTCTCTGCTTGATATCTGCCCACTGGGTGAAACCCACTTTCCTCCTATACAGTGAGTAGGGCCAGTTGTGATTTGTGATGCACACTGTAAACTTGGTAGCACCATGGAGTTGCTGTGAGCTATTGACACTATACTCGTACCTTACACAGAGGTCAATTATTGCATGGAAGGTTGCGGAAGGGATTTTTAAGCTGGCCAGAAGTGACTAATCTTGTTAGAACAAGAAATCTTGTTAAAATGTATTGAATTCGATAATGCTTGTAGTAGCTCAGTCAGCTTATCACTGAACACTTTTAAAAATCTTGTTAACATATATTGTCGGTGGTAATTGTGCAATGGCAATGCTTGGTGGTCATGTTCAAGGGGCTGCACTGATTAGAAATGCTGTTAAATGATCTCTTTTTTAAATAAACATTTATTTAGTAGCACCATGGAGTTGCTGTGAGCTATTGACACTATACTCGTACCTTACACAGAGGTCAATTATTGCATGGAAGGTTGCGGAAGGGATTTTTAAGCTGGCCAGAAGTGACTAATCTTGTTAGAACAAGAAATCTTGTTAAAATGTATTGAATTCGATAATGCTTGTAGTAGCTCAGTCAGCTTATCCCTGAACACTTTTAAAAATCTTGTTAACATATATTGTCGGTGGTAATTGTGCAATGGCAATGCTTGGTGGTCATGTTCAAGGGGCTGCACTGATTAGAAATGCTGTTAAATGATCTCTTTTTTAAATAAACATTTTATTTAATTTTTTTGCAACAACAAAGAACAGTGTACAACAATATTAAATGATCTATTTGATGACTGCAAAGGAGTAACCGTATTAGTAAACTTTAGTAAAATAAAACAGAAGTACTGTGACACCTTAAAGACTAACAACATTTATTTCTATGAAAGGTCAAAGAACTACATGTTCGTCTTTAAGGTGCCTCTGGACATTGTATTATAACCCTCTCTGACCACAAATACTGTCCAATATCACACTAAGACAACAGTGTTCTTGAAATAGTAACAGGTTAGTTTATGATTTGCAGCACCCGACACCAAGAATGTAGACATACACACTTCATTTAGAAACTTGTGTGTCCTGCACTGTACTATAACTGTAATGGAAGTTTTCATGTCTCACTGAACTTGAGTTTTGACTTATTAGAAAGAATAATGTTAATAACGCCAAATAATAATAAGAGCCAGAGGACAAACCAAGGACATCAACCCATGTATAGGGATGGGAGAAGGCATTCCAGAAGTCGATCTGCCATTAGCTTTACATTTAAAGAGCACAATGAGAATTACTGTGGGGAAAACTAACTTTGCTGGCCAGAAATTACTTAGCCGATGAACTTATGAATGATTTTTACACTACCATTTTAAACTTTTTGTTATACTGGGTATCCATTATGAATATAGTTTATAAGAAGTATGAAACTGTGCATACCTTGAGAGTTTGCGAGTTTCAAAATATGCGCTCCGACTTGCTCTGGGTTTCTGCAAAACAGAACCATGGGTAGGAACGCAACTCCTCCACTGTCCATTGGCACTCGTTCCAAATGTTCTTAGTGCTCCCGCAGCTTGATAACTCTCAGGGGATGACATTTCTGCCAGGAAAGAAGTACTGAACAGTAAGTGAGAACCTAACAGACTTATATCCAGGTTGTCAATTACAAAACAACATAACCTTCTCAAGCATCACTGGCCTCCAAAAGAGCTCTATTTAGAAACAAGCATCTTCTTACATGGTGCTTTATTATCTTCAAAGTGTACAGCTGTTTGTGCTTCAAGTAGTATTTGCTTTATTTACTTTGATGTGCTGCCACTTTATACAGCCATGAGATGCAGTGATTAAGAGTCTCAGACTAGGATCTGGGAGACCCAGATTTTAATTCCTGCTCAGCCGTGGAAGTTTGCTGGGTGACCCCAGGCCAGTCACACACACTCTGCTTAACTACCTTCCAAGTTCGCTATTGTGAAGATAAAATGGAGAAGGGGAGAATGCTATAAGTCACTTTGGGTCTCCATCGGGAAGAAAAGTCGTATCACCGAAGTAAGTAAGTAAATAAATAAATAAGAGTGAGTTAGGGTCCAGCTAGCAATTTCTAGCTAAGATCACCTCAAACTACTTCATGTTTCATAAACACCCAATATGCTTTGATGAAAATGCACTTTTCCTGTTTAACGAGATGGCATGACTCAACAGTTACAATTGCAGCAAGGCAGCCATGCCCTAGAACTGTGACAGAACTAACCTCAGCATAGGTACTTTCACCCAATGGCATTGTGCTGCCATGATCTGCAGCCCATTTTAAAGGAGCCCTGGACTGAAACCAACAGAGCCTGTCTCACCTGAACAGTAACTGAGACTACACAAGGCATTTGCAGTTGGACCAGGGAAAGGTCTCTCCAGACTGCCAAACTTGTCTGATGGAAACTGAAACAAGGAAAAAACAAAATATATTAAAAGAATAAATCAGATCCATTACACTCTCAGGTGTCACACTAGCATTATGCATCTCTTTAATAAAGGTAATTAACTGCAATAATACAAGCATTTCTACATATTAAAACGTTATAATATACACAGGACCTCTAAAATTTTGCAACCTGAAACATGAAAGTGTCCTGTAAGCAATTATGTAATTTTAGGGAACAACACATGTAGGATGCATTGCACAATTCAGGTGTGGAAATTGTACTTCTTTATGACATAATTTAGATTTGGACTCTTATGGAGAAGGTAAACAGGGCAGAAGCCATTCAGAGGAAGATTGTGGTGTTTTGCCATGTAAATATCGTGTGCGTTTTATTTCTATGTTTTGTGGAATTTTATATATATATGTTGCTGTGATCTAAAATGCAGGCCTGTAGAGTAAGAAAGGGGGAGACTGGATGGGATGTATTATGAACAGATGGTAGCTGTACCAAAAGAGGCAGAGTTGACTGGTTTGTTCTGAGAGGGGAGGAGGGGGAGGGAGGAAGAGAGAGACAGAGAGAGAAAAAACTGTGTGGAAGTTACTAGCCTTGGTGGCAAGTTGGGAAGTTAAGCTGTGTGGAAGTTATTGGCCTAAGTGACAAGTGAGAAAATATGCCCATGTGGCTAGGTCTATTTAAGGAACTTCAAAGAAACAAGAACATTACCCTCATCTGAAACTATTATGCCTATCGACTCCATTAAATTAAGCTTATTAACCATACACAAACCATTATGAATAAACTCCATTTATGTTTAATAAAAACAACTGCTTAGTTTAGAGTAAGAGATCCCCTTTTACCTCAGAGCCACCCCATGAGCTGAGGACCATATACAACTAAGCCATCCTGTTCTTTGGGTAGGAGCCTTTAGTGGCAGCGAAAACAAGGAAGTCAAGGAAGCAGCACAATACACATCACCTCAGAACACTACAGAGGGGTGCCTTTACAGAAGTTACTCATAAAGGGATCACACATGAGAAAGAGAAAAACATTACAAAGGTGATGGAAGGACATAGCATTTCAGACGAAAACAGTAAAAAACGGTCCTTTCTCAGCCTGCCAGAAATCACCATAAGCCTCAAGATACTACGAGTGGGAACAGGAAGTGGGCCTTAATATTGGATATTAGTTACCTAAGGAGAGTTTGATGGAATTCTGTGGTGGCTGAAAATGCTGCAGAATTCAAGAATCCTATATACAAGTTCATCTTGCATGAAATCATTTGGATAGATGGGAGTGACACAGATATTTTCCCAAATTAACCCCTCATAAATTTTGACTTTGACCCATCAGAAAACAATTAATTTATAAGCAAACCTATGCACTCATTCACAAAGATGCACTCCTCACCTTGTTGCCAGACAACGGAACATGATCCCCCAAGAGAGCATCTTGTTGTAGAGGATGGGCGTTGAATACAGAGGTGTGATTAGCTAACGCATAATCTCCAGCATCCATCTTCATCAAATCAGCAGTTTCATCTGAAAGAACGAAAGCTTCTCAGTGCGCGACTCTTGGATGGAAAGAGACAATACCCAATCCCAAGATGGCTCCAAGAACCATTTAAACCAACGTGAGATGAACACAAACACAGGCATACTCTTGCACAAGTCCCCATCGCAGTGGGACTTGAGGAACAGAAAAGGTTCTCCCTGGACTATGAAGTCCTGGGGAAACAGATGCTCCAAAGCAGCTTAACAAAATATGCCATCCTGGACTGTGCAAAGAACAGCTGTGTGGAAAAGGAGGCAACACAGGAGCTCCCTCCCCATACTTATTAATTTCTTCATGTGGCAATGAAGATAAACTTGACAAACCAATCAAACTATCAAGTATTCAAGTAAGCTGCAGTATAACATCTACCGACACAGACTGAGTGAGCAGCTTTCACTTTCCAAAATGCAATGTACATTCTCTAGAAAGGTAAGTAAAAACAAGCCAGGCAATAAAAGTAATCCCTGTCCCTTGTTTGTAAATGGATTCAATGGAGTAGCTTTGCAGCAGCAGTACAAAGACTTGTGCCATTAAACTGAAAGCCTGATAAGCGGAGGTGAGAGGATGACTCCTCACTTGCCAGGAAAGCATCCTGCCTGCCCCCTTTACTGTTGCATATGGCCAGCATAACATTTGCAAAAGCCTGCATGGCCAGATGAAGACTAAAAGACCCAACGTGGTACAAGTAGGTCAGGTGGAAGACTACCCTCCCTCCTTGCCCCCACCGGCAAGGCAACTGCCGCAAGCATTGCTACAGCAAGGATGAGGAAGCCACTGGTGAAAGACTGATGCTAAAGCCGGAGCAAAGGCATAAGGCAGGTGGGACTCGGGTCTTGACTACAGCTATAAAAGCCATCATGAAAAATACTCACCCATTGCGGAAACTGCTCACATAACTGACAGCTGGCTTAAACTTCAAATGCCTGGAAAGAAAGCAAGATGTGGAAACAAGAGTATTATATAAAACAGGCACTCCAGTTTTCTCTAATTCTAGCAACCCTGTTTCCTGAATGAGAAGGGCAGAAGAACAGCTGAGGAAGTCTGGGAAAAACAAGGATTTTAAGAAAAAACGAGAACAAAGCATAACTATGAGGTCAGTGAATGAAAAATTAGGTGTTTACTTTCCCAATGAACAGAAAAAGAAAGTGCCTTTTCAAACATTATTTCTGTCCTTTGGAAATTTAGAATCAGAATCAGAGGTTCTTTCAAACACTAATTCTAATTAAACAAGGGTACACTGATCATTACATTAGCCCATGGACATTGCTGGATTATTGATTCTGACTGTAGCATCACATGCTGTTGACGTTCCATGCTATACTGCAACATTAACTATATTAAACTTTAGCTGTACAAACTCACCCTAGCCCGTGGGATAGTAGTGGGGCACCAACAATGATAAATTGCTTAGGTAAGGCAGAAAACAATCACTGCATGCTACATAAAGAAATAGAGAGGTGCCATGGCTTCCCACCCTTGGTTCTTCACTACTTTCCCACATCCTGCATGCACATCCTTCCTCCTTCCTGTACCTGACAACCTCATTACTCAAGGGGGAGGGAGAGAGACCTGTTTTGAAATCATTGTTATACTGAGAGCCATTCCTATATGTAAAGCAAATTACATGATACATTTGTAACACCCAATAAGTAATATTTTGCTTTGAAAGCAGCTAGCAGACATTTATATTCTTCTGAAAATGCCTATCCCCCCCCCCAATTCCTGTTACGAAGCACCTTTTTTCCCTCATGCATTTTACATTTCCAAAAAGGTTAGATTCCTCTCTGGTAAGCTATCTGAAACTGCCCTCAGATAGATACCAAATTTTCTCCCTGAGTCAGCCACACTTTCCACCCAAAACTTCTCTGCACAAGCACTGGTGCCATCTTTCAAGTGCATCAGCAGCTTGTGCCAGATCCTGGAACGGTAAACTATAATCCCAAACTCCCTTCCATTATGCCTGCAAGACACAGCTGTTGGGTGGGATCCTACCAGCTTTTCCACTGGTACAAGGCGAGTGGCCTCGCCCAATTCCCCTCCTTATTAAAGTCCTGTTTTGTGAAACTTTCTGTCCATGTGGGTGCCACAATCCCATTGATCAAGGCCAAAAGAGTTCTCTTTTCCCTCTTGCACCAGCAGAAAAGTTGGCAGTATCGAATAGCCCTATCTTCTGTACCTGCAAAAAGATAAGAAAGCAAAGCGCATGCACATGGGCCCGCTTTACTGAATCACAGCCCTTACGATAAGGATGTTGGCGTGATTGACATCAAGAAGCCATGGATTCCCATGCAACACCTCCGAAATACAACTTATTTATGCTGACATCATCATAACATGCACACTGCCACTGAGAGACTGGAGATGATGAGTATACTGCTTTCTTCTTTGATGTAACTGAATATTAACACCAGAACTAGTTTTTCAGGAAATCATCACTCCATCTACTTGCTCTGCCTACAACGATTTTGCAAACAAATGATCTACTTAACTGTGTCCAAGATAGGTGTCAGTATAAGGAAGACAGGTAGCACATGACACTCCGCTCCCCACCTCTGGCATGCCCATTTTGTTGTCCCAATTAGAACAGTTAAGAGATTCCCACACATACACACTTTTAAAAGTCTATGGGAATGTTCCCTGATTCCATGCTGCGTAATGTGACTTAACTGCCGTGGTGCTCTTGTTTAATTAGAATTAGTCCATGACAGACTAAGGCTACAATCCTCAGAATGCTACCACGGGATTAAGCCCTATTTAATAAAATGCAACTTACTTTCCAGTTGTCCTGTTTAAGATTACTCCCTATGCAACACAGCCTATCCTGTCTTCTCAGCAGTCTGAAAGGATAGGAAGGAACTGGGCGTATAGAGGGGAGACAAATGAGTAGATTAGGTATCATAAAAAATCATGTGCTTAAGGTATCACAAATAGAGTCAAGAGATGTAACAACTCAGGACTAATGTGATAAAGTTAGAGCAGTAGTCACTGCTACAGAGGGATCTACATGGCTTCCAAGCAGCATGGAAAAAGAAGGCAGGATGAGCGTAATGGGAGGAAATCAATGGGGGTGGGGATGTAAATGGGAGGAAGTGAAGCATGAGACAGACAGGAGACGGGCAGGGAGTCACCAGAAATAAGCAGAGATTCAGGTTAGCAAACTGGAGAAATACAGGAAGGATGCCACACAGCTAATTAGCATCAGGGAAGAAAGCACTAACTAAACCCCAAGAAGAAAGCATGTACAGAACTTGGGTTTCAGTTATCAAGAATATGAATAGCGAGGGCTATATCAGGTCACGTTTAACAAGAATCATAATCTCGCTCTTGTATCTCACCAGGGTTCCTCACAATGAAAAAAACTCAATAAATACAAAAATTTTCTTACAATAAAACACTCACAAGAGATATGTTGGATTGGAGCTATTTGTTTTTTGTGGCCACAATTCCATATTTATTTTTTGAACAAATGATACGTTAATAAGATGACACTGAAATGGATAGCCTGAGACTGCTTTTTCTCCTTTGCTTGCAGTGAATTTATTAAAGATATAAACAAATGTAGGAAACACTCAGACATACATTCAAGGCAATGGTTAACGCATGCTGAAAGTCTCAAATTCAATTCCTAGCATCTTCATTTAAAGGAAAGAGGTAGAAAGTGATGTGAGTGACCTAAGACCCGGGCAGTCATTACCAGTCAGAGCATATAATACTGATCTTAACAGATCAAGAGTCTGAGCCCCTATAATGCGGCTTCATATATGTTTGTGTGGTTCAATGGTCATGCTCACTTCCTTCTACATATCCCATAGCACTAAATCTACATAAAATATATTCCTAAAGCAAGGTGAAAGTGGTTTCCAGAAACAAACATAAAAATACAACAAAATAATTTAACGGTTGCAAGGATTTGGTTTTAAAGTATAAAAACCACATTGAAAACAGCTTCAAGTGGGAATTAAAGAAAAAAGTAAGATGAGGCGGGAGGGAGAAACAGACATGCTCAAGGACCTGTTGTATGCTAGAGATAGATGGGGGATTGCCAAGTGATTTACCCTCTCACACGTTGTGATTTATAGCATCATTTAGCATTTATACAGTGCTCTGAGTGCTCAGCAGCACACATGCACACAATTCTCAGTATTTCATTTAAAATAGTTATAGCCTCCGACTTTCAGTTAGACACTTACATAGCTCAGTTTCAGAGAGCAGCCACGTTGATCTGCAGTAGAAAAGTTAGACTAACAAGATTTTCAGGGTATAAGCTTTTATTTATTTGTTCAATTTATACCCCGCCCTCCCCGCCAAGACAGGCTCAGGGCGGCCTTGAGAATCAAAGCTCCCTCCATCAGACTCAGCAACTTTTACAACAGCCTTGTAAAGCAAGTTAGTACTATCATTTCCATTTTCTAGCTGGAGAGGCTGCGAGAACAGAAAACAGAGTATAATAAGCTAATATGTATTTGGCCTTTTATCACCGGCTGTTTTTTACAGTGATCGTTTCAGAGGGAGGTTAGACTGCTGAAAGCTAATGCACCAAAATTCTTGTTGGTCTCTAGAGTGCTACGGGACTCCAATCTTGTTTCGTTGTCGTTGTTTTGGCCTAGTGCTGTAAACCCGAAGCCTTGAAAGTCTTGTACGGAAATGTTTTTAACATAAAAACAAAGCCAGATTACAAATTCGCGGTAGGGTCCACCAAGCCTCCTTAAGATCATGCTAGAGACAGCCTAGGTGATCCGCAGGTGGAGCTCTGTCAGGCCTGCTCGGGTGGGCAGAGGATGGCACCTGACAGGTCACTGGGGTGAGGCCGCACGAAGGCTCTCAAGCTCAGCCTTGCCCTGCCAATCGATTCTGTCGACCTCTCCACGGCGAGATTTTTGCTCCACCGCTTGGAGATCCTGAGAAGGATGAGGTCTAAGAAGCCCGAGACTCCGCCTCGGTTCTGCTCAGATTCAGAATCCCCGCGTTTCTGGTGACAACACGAGGCTGGGCACGAACGCTCAAAGCACCCTCGAAATGCTATTAAAGCCATCAGTTCTCGGGGCAGAGGCGAGACGCGAACTACCTCACAACCCGCCGGGCTCAAAAAGGGGGAGAAGAGAGGGAGGAGAAGGAGAGCTACCCCCATACAAAGAAAAAGAGAAACGAAACAGCGGAGAAAGCGAAAGGAACCAGGAGCCGGCCTCAGAGCTTGATGTTTGGAGGAAAGGAAGAAACACCAGGCCAGGGGTGGTTCCCATGGTTATTGTGCTCCCATTCCCTTCTTACCGGAAACAACGACGCTGGCCGAAAGAACTGAGGCGGACAAAAACTGAGACGCCTCTCCCTCATGAGACTCCGTTCTGTCTTTCTTTCTTTCCTTTCCGACCGGATTGGAAGAGGCGGGAACGTCAAGCGAGGCGGAAGCGGAAGCGCCTGTCTAGTGGCGCTCGTGCCTCCCTGTTCCGGGCCCCTGAGCGCATGCGCGTTCTATCGCCACCTCCCCCGGCAAAACAGAAAAGCCGGCCGAAAACGGAGAACAGGAGGGGGCGCGGCCAAAGAAAGAATCCTTCGCGCACGCCGCGCCGCCGGGAGGAAAGCTTGGTGATGCGCATGCGCCACTGGTAAGATGCTAGGGTCTATTGCTTTAAACTGAGATTGCTTTTAATCGGGGTGGGTTTCACGAAGCCGTGTTTCGGAGAACGTGTGGATCCGGGTTTATTCTAGTTTGGGGGGAGGGGATGGAGCCGTGCATATATTGCCTGCTGATAGCTTTTAAGGATTACGTAAGTGGCTGGGTCAGACTGCAAATGTATGAAGGTCCCGTGTTTTATCTTATGGGTAGCGGAGCCTTGCAAGCGGAGCATGCATGAAGCGTCCCTTGCGGTTTGTCTCCTTCCCGGGTGTTGCATTCAAAAGCATGCTGCAGTGCTACATTGATGTCCCATTCAGTTGCCTTAGTTGTGATAACCCCTACTCTTCTGTGAGTTCGTCCAGTCGGTATGTCTAATAGTAAACTGGCTGGTCCTCCACTCTCATGTGAATTACGCAAGCGACAAACCAGACCACCCCGAAGAAAGGTGCGTGGGTTGGCTTCTTTGTGCATATGGCTGCTTGTGGTATATCCCGGGTATAATTAAAAAACATGATGTTTCAAATTAACCGAGGGGAGAGAGAAGCTTGAATAACAGCCTGAAGGAGAATGAAAACTGCTCCAGGAGGTGGCGGCGGCGGCGGCTACAAACATGGGTGGCTTCAAGAGGGAATTGGATAAACGTATGGAGTAGAGGTCCATCAGTGGCTATTAGCCACAAGGTATACGCTCGGTCTGGGGCAAGTGATGTTCTGTATTCTTGGTACTTGGGGGGGGGCAATAGTGGGAGGGCTTTTAGTGTCGTGGCCCCACTGCTGGACCTTCTGATGGTACCTACTATTTTTGGCCACTGTGTGACAGAGTGTTGGACTGGATGGGCCATTGGCCTGATCCAACATTGGGTGTTCTGTTCTTAAAATGCCCTACGAGGATTGGGCTGCGGAGGGGAGTTCTGGGTTCGGCCTGATGTAGCGTGCCGCGGAATGTAGGGACAGAAGGCTGAGACTGGGCGAATGGACTGTACCACTTCATACTGCAGGGAAGGGATTGCGTTGTTCAAAACTGTTCCAGATTAGTAATGCCCTATAAATGGAACATTAGCACAACGTGCAGAAGTCCAGAATAGAACCTTTTTTCATGGCGGGCTACCTTTAATTTGCTGAGATTTCTTACATGGGGCAGCCTTAAGCATGAGGATCTTCTGTCTATACTACACACAACTCCCATACGATAATTAATCAATTAATTGCATAGGCAAATCTTGATGATTCCTGATGATTATGTAGCCAAAGTGGAGTCTCTTTGCTACAACATAATATCATGATGGCATCACATCATCCCCTTTCTGTTCTTAAAATGCCCCACGAGGATTGGGCTGCGGAGGGGAGTTCTGGGTTCGGCCTGATGTAGCGTGCCGCGGAATGTAGGGACAGAAGGCTGAGACTGGGCGAATGGACTGTACCACTTCATACTGCAGGGAAGGGATTGCGTTGTTCAAAACTGTTCCAGATTAGTAATGCCCTATAAATGGAACATTAGCACAACGTGCAGAAGTCCAGAATAGAACCTTTTTTCATGGCGGGCTACCTTTAATTTGCTGAGATTTCTTACATGGGGCAGCCTTAAGCATGTGGTTTCTCCCGTCCCCCACAGTTTGAAGTGGTATAGCCTTTTTTCCCACCTCCGCAGGCACGTGTAGACTGGTCTAAAGGGAAAGGAGGGGGGGATGGATTAGCTGGCTCAAAACCTTAGAAATTCCTGGGGAGAGGGGGGGAGACTTTGGCATTTCCAGGTTGTTCACTCCTCCATACATAATTCCTTATGGGGATCACTTTTCAAAAACACTATCTAAGCTAGCCTGTTGGCCATCTGAGAAAAATATGCCCTGCCCCTTTAATAGAGGCTTAACGGGGTATTATTTATCTCCATGGTCTGAAATGTTTCAACTGCCCATTTCCACGCATGATTTTCCCTCTGTTAAAGGGACAGGACACTTCCCCTAGGTCTGTTGCAAATTCTATGCCCCGGGGGGATAGGAGCAAAGGGAAGCCAGTGTCATTTCATGTACTTCCGGGCAGTGCCAAATTGAGAAGGGGATATGGCAATGTATTTCCAAAGCAAGGATGATGAGTGAATTGTGAATCTGTTAACTTACGACAGCGAGTATGAAATATTGAGTGCAACCCGCCCCCGCAGTGTCTTCCCAGGTGCTGACAAACAAAACGGGCTGGGAGAGCTGAGGGATGTATTTAGCGAGCCGCAGTAGGAGCAAGGTGAACCCCAGCGATGCTGCCAGTGCTCATGGGTGCCCTAGCCCCTTGGGTGGAGAACTGGCCCTCCGTATTGACAAAACAGCCTGCTATGTAGCTATTTAGCGTGTGTGGTGGGCATGGGTTTGAGAGAGAAAGGATTTCTTAACGGGGTTGTACTTATATCTAGTTCCGGGAGAATAGCGTGATTGTCTTGAGAAAGAGTCATGTGAAGTAATGCCCAGCTATGTTAGATGTAGCCCAGTGATACTGTGTCCATCATACAACAAATCCTGTCCGGATGTGATGCTTTCATGTAAATCTAGATGCATGCAATTCAACTGGAAAACACCTTCCCCCTGCCAACATTTAATATTCTGTGAACACATGATGAATTTTGTGGCTAAGGTTTGATATACATATATTACAGGATATCTCCCTGGAAGGATATCTTGGAGCACAAGGCTAACCTATGTTTCCCACCTGCTTGAAATAATTCATATATTCTTTTTTTCCAAGCTGTCTCCTTTTGTTTGGGGAGAGGTCACTTATATACCCTGTGCTGATGTTAAGGAAATCTTCCTGATGTAGGGTTGACAGCTCCAGGCTTGGTAATTCCTGGAGGTCTGAAAATGGAACCTGGTAAGGGTGGTGTTTGGGGAGCAGAGGGACCCCTCACCGGGGTATAAAGCCATAGAGTCCACCCTCCGAAGTAGCCCTTTACTCCAGGGGAATGGGTCTCTGATCAGTTGTAATTCCCTGGCCCCACCTGGAAGCTGGCAACCCTATCCTGTCTTCTAAGGGCGACTACAGGCCTGTATCTTTTAAAGTCGGTCTTTAGTGCAGCATGACTGGGACGTTTTCAAAGGCCATGTCTTTTATATCCCCCAATCAGGGAGCAGCACAGCCGAAATAGCTGTTGTGGAGGCCTGACACACATCTATAAATATCATACAGGAAAGCGTGCATGCCCTGGTTATGTGGGCTCCCCTGGATTTCTCTGTAGTAGGATCCAGCCTTTTCATTTCGGTGTCCCTTACCTTTGCAGCTGTTGTCTTCTTCTTTACCTTCTACTCCTTCTCTGAAGAAAAAGAAGAGCAGCCAGGTTAGTGAAGAACCGTTGGTTAGATCGATGCTTGGTTAAGTGCACATGATGAATAGGGTCTTGGCACTCGGCTGGAAGAGCCAACATGTGCCATCTTAAGCAGAGTTACACCCTTCTAAGCCCATAGAAGGGTGTCACTCCACTTAGGGTGGCACTGAATGTCATTCAGATCCCTGTTTAGCCCAGGAGTTCACTGGGTAGCTTTGGAGCCACTCTACCTAACCTATTTCACAGGGCTGAAGTGAGAGAGAAATCTTTTAATACATCCTGGACTGGTGCAGGAAGAAATCTAAAATATACACATAGTCATGACAGGCTCTCCATTGTACACCAGAATTCTTCAATTTTAACTAATGCTTGATAAAGCAGCTTACAGCTTGGGTGTAAACATGGTATGGCCTGTGAAAATACTTAGTGGCAAGTTCTGTGGGGCTTTGGACACTTTTTGGCGGGTCAAGCACACTGCCTCCTGGTTCCTTACCATTTGTATATTTTACTTTGGGCATGCATTCCTGTAAATGTATTGAAGCAAAGATCTTATTTCATGAACTAGAAAAAGCATGGACTTGGTGCTACATTTCCACATTTATCAAGAGGAAAAAGAATAAAGAGGGTTGCTTTTATTGTAACAAGAATAGGAAAGCTCTGGGTGAATTTGAAAGCTTGCCTTTGGATTTGTCTCTTATTCTCTGGACTGAGACTGCAAAAAACCACCTCTTGCTTCCTAGAATGGTACAATCACCACTGTTTCCTGGATGAATTATAGATCCTGGGGTGAATCACAGATTCATCCAGCAGCATCTGCTCCATCGCTTGTTTTTACTCAAATGTAGTTGCATAACTCTGCGTGCCATCCTAAGAACAGCTAACAACCTTGTAAGCCCCCTTGACTTCAGTGGCCTTCGAAGGGTGTAATGCCACTTGGGATTGTACTTGATAGGTCCTTTGCACCCACTCTTTTATCACTTGCTGAATCATCTCACAGAATTTAAGTACAGACCAAGATGGACCACTGGTTGTTCTCATCCACTGCTGTCCATTCTGACAGTTCCCAGAGGTTTAGCTGTGTTACATCGGCTGCTGCCAAAATAAATGTCTTGTGGCACTGTAAAGACTTGATTACTGGACCAAAGCATGTGTTTTCATGAGACAGAGCTCTTTTTGCCAGCTGCGTGAAATGTTACGATTTTTCGTCTTAACTGTTGGCCATGCCATGGCATCTCTCAGGAGCTGAATGTAAGTGCCAGTCCATGCAAAGCATCTGTTTTCCCACTGAGTTACAGCTCCTCTCCAAAGCCCCATATCTACACAGAGGGCATTGAGAGCCTGCCACTCTGTGCACTCATTACCTGGAAGCATAGGAGGTGCACAGTGGTGACTTATAAAATAATCCTAGACAATGCTGCCTCTAAGCTGTGGAGTCTTGTGAGCAAAAATTCTACGTTGTGAGCTACTGGTATTGAAGTTGTGAGCGAGCGATTTGGCTACTGCATAAATTAGTTTGCTCTGGAGCCATCCTTCCTGAGCTAAGACAAAAATGTGTGAGCCGGAGGCTAAAAAACTGTAAGCTAGCTCACACTAACTCAGCTTAGAGGGAACACTGATCCTAGACATGGAGTGGGTATTGCAGCTGCACTGAATAGAAATCACTCAATTCCTGCCCATGTGAACACATGAAACTGCCTTATAGTGAACCAGACCTTTGGTCCATCAAAGTCAGTATTGTCTACTCAGACTGGCAGGGGATTTCCAGTGTCCCAGGCCGAGGTTTTTGACATCACCTACTGCCAGATCTTTTAACTGAGGATGCAGGGGATTGAACCTGGGTCCGTCTGCATGCCAAGCAGATGCTCCACCACTGAGCTACAGCCCCTCCCCTAAATGAAAGTGACAGTTCTCAGTTTGCTGTGCAGCCTAGGGGTTAGTTGCACAAGCACGCTAGAAGATGGGGGTCTGCATTTCTTTGAGCGAACTTCACTTGGTCTGTTTGCTATGGGAACATGTCTGTGATGAGAAGTGCTTTCAATCAACCATGCCAGATCACGTTTGGCATGAGGTATCACAGCTGGCTCACTTGGCATCGATGGTCTGCTGCCAGACAGCACACCGACCTAAAGAGATGAGCAACAAAGCAGACTGATTTACGGCAGGCTGAATCCTGGGGTGGAGTTGATAAGATTAAGCAAGGGCTAGAGAGGCCAGACAGGAGGTGCTTTACGAGGAAGCTTGGCTTCTGTTTGCTTGGAGAGTCACCTGGCCAGAAAGTCCAGGAAACTCAGTAGTCCACGCTAAACCCATCCATCACAAATGCCAAGGTTAGTGATCTACGGCAGCTGGGAAAATATGGGGAGAGGAAGAACAACTAGCTGTCTTTGAGTTTACAGGGATTCTTTTATATACAGTTTCTTTATTTATTTTGGGATTTATATCCCGCCCTCCCCGAAGGCTCAGGGCGGCTAACAGCGGGGCACATGTGCCAGAATTAAAACAAATAAAACAGTCTAAAACAATAAAACAATACAATACAACAACAAAGTGTCAGTGCAAGATGAGGTAGATCTTGGTCGAATGGCATTGATCCCGCAACTTGTCATCCCCTCTCCTTCTAGGGTCACCTCGCACCCAGATGGAACCACATATTGGTGGTAGTGGTGCGATGCTGCATACCTATCGGTGGTGGAATTATAGTGGCGGCGGCTCCTACTCAAAAGCCTGGTGGAAGAGCTCCGTCTTACAGGCCCTGCGGAACTGAGAAAGGTCCCGCAGGGCCCGGATCTCCTCCGGGAGCTCCTTCCACCAGGTAGGAGCCGCCACCGAAAATGCCCTGGCTCTAGTAACAGCCAACTTCACATCCCTGGGGCCTGGAATTTCCAGGTGATGTTGACTCCCCGACCCAAGTGCCCTTGGGGGAACATATGGGGAAAGGCGGTCCCTTAGGTAAGCCAGACCCCGGCCATACAGGGCTTTAAAGGTAAGAACCAGCACAGCTCTACCATAAGCAGACCTACTCAGAATCCTACTCAAGGCAGTTCCCAGGAATGTGTCCTTAGGATACAGAGGAATTTTGCTTCCTGCAGACGGTCAGGCAAATGCCCATTAGAAGCTTTCTCCAGAAGGACTGGCAGTGGGAGCAGCCCAGTCGTTAAAGCTGAAAAACCTTTCCTTGCACTTCTGTCCTTTGTCTTTAATGCTAAAGAGAACTGTACGATGGTGCAAAAATAAAGAACGTGGAATTGTTTACTTTGGTTTGCCTCCCAAATTTAATAAAATACGAATTTGTGTATGTTTGTGTGAAAACTCACCTGGAAACATTATTGACACATCCACCTAGATCAATTGTTCTGAAACCTTTAATGCCTGGGGCACAGGGTTTCCCCTCTTTTTCTCAACTAAAACTGGAGAGAGACTGCATTCTTAGGCTCAAGAGGATATAAGTATCTTTCTTCATCTGCTCCCAGAATGATGCAGCTGCTGGAAACTCACTTAACACCCCCCCACATCCACTCCCAGTATCCTCCCATTTTTGGTGGGATGGGTCTGTGGTTTCAGGGCAATGGAGATTCTCAAGGGAATCCCGAAACCTGTTAGCTATTGCTCAGGCTACCTTAAAGCATCCTGGTGCGGTTTTGCCTCCTCTGAATGCTACATCATTGCCTATATTGGTGGGATGATGCATGGGGGGGTTTAAGGTGTTGCTAACAAGCAATTATGATATGCATCCTTTGAGCTGTTTAAATAAGAACTCAAATAGTCCATTCTATCTAGTGACCCTACACCATATGATCTAAGAGATTGTTTCTGTGTTACACCCAGAAGATGGCAGTAGTGTTTCTTCTTTAAGTTTCTGAATATGCCAGTAATGCTGTCTTCTGGTATTCATAACAGGTTTTTCCCAAATACAAGCCTAGTTATGTAAGTTAATTTTGCAGAAGCTTTATATCTGCTCTGTGCCACAAATAGTTGGTTCCTAGAATATGACTGTGAAAGAGATGCTGAGATCATGTAGCAGTGTGATTTGTTTATAAATTAAGGCACAGATTTTAGGCTGGAAAATGAGGCATCTTGGTAGCAGCAAAGGTAGGTAAACAGCCCGTCTCTGAGAGCTTGCCAGTTTGGTGTAGTGGTTAGGAGCGTGGACTCTAATCTGGGAGAACTGGGTTTGATTCCCCACTTCTCCAGATGCAGCTGCTGGTGTGACTGTGGGCCAGTCGCAAGTTCTCTCAGAGCTGTTCTATCAAGGACAGTTCTCAGCTCTCTCAGCCCCACGTACCTCACAGGGTGCCTGTTGTGGGGAGTGGAAGGGAAAGGAGATTGTACGCTGCTCTGAGACTCCTTCGGGTAGTGAAGGGCAGGGTATAAATCCAATCTCTTCTTCTCTGTAATTTTGCAAGCTTCGAAGTCAAGGGTTTATAGCAATAATAATAATAAATATACATTACAAAAATAACGTGCCTGTTTGATTCCCCAACTCAGTTGATTCCCCAATTTGTATAGAAAACAGTTCTGTGCTTCATCAGCAGAAAGGACAGATCTAAAGTAACACCCCCAATGTCCTCAGTGTTGATCCTGCAGATGGGGACAACAGTGCAGGAGGAAGGAGGGATAGGGCTGGTGTTAAGGATGTGCCGTTGCTGAAGGCGTGGAAGTTATGAATTGCTTCAAGAGGAGGCCTGCATAGGTATAGAGGACTCTAATGCATTCCTAAGCAGTTATTAAGTACAATGAGCTTAGAAGGGTCTAACTCTGCTTATGGCTGCACTGTTAGAATTCTGTCCCCGTTCTTCTGCAGGCTCAGATCTTTTAGTGGGCCCTGCTTTCACCCTTGTTAGCAACAGCCATGTCAGCTGAAGGCTTGGTGTACTTAGAATCTGGAACGTGAGCATGGGGAATCCACCACTGGAACTCTAGAGTCTGCTGTCTAGTGAGGACGTCAAGAATCCACCTTTGCAGTAAGAATGGGAGGTGAATTCACTGTTGGTCTGGGGCTTTGCACTGAGGTTGGGTTCCCTTCCTGGAAACCACTTTCATCTACCTGGCATGCACACATATGTCGTATTCAGGTGAAACGATCACAGTACAATCTTCTGGCCTGAGGGTCTGCGAGATGGTCAGCAATGGTGAACCACCAGTCCTCTGGTGGTTTTATTTATTTATTTGATTTCTGTCCTGCCCTCCCTGCTGGGGCGGGCTCAGGGCAGTTTACAAACAATTTGAAGTACAATTCATAAATACAGTAAAATACAATAAAACCCCTCAGGCTTATAAATTACTTAAAATAATCAGTTAAGACAAATACATAAAACTCTGGAACACACTCAAGCAACAAGCGGAGTTGTTCTAGTAATTCAGGTGACTGTTGGATGTCCATATGTCACACCAGCGCAGTTCTCATGTGGAAGCTGAGAATGAGGTGCCTTGGTTTCCTAGCAATGCCAGGATGAACATTCCATGGCCACGGTCCTTGGAGGAAGGGAGGAGAAGGTACCAGAGGTCACCATGCTGGCAAACAGGAAGGCGTTAGACATTTATTTTAATGAGGCTGCTGCAGCGATATGGGAGGCACAATTCCCCATGCTAGGTAATGAACTGAGGTGGGGCAGGTAGGCAGAATTAGGACTCACCTGGAGAAAGTGTGGGCCCTATAAGGTCTGTGGGCTGCATCCAACCTGCCAAAGCAGTTCTTCCCCAAAAAAACCCTCCCTCCCCATTTATTTATTTATTTAAAACATTTTTTAATGATGTCTTTTTTACTCCGTTCAGGGTCCTCAAGGCAGTGAGGGGTCAAAACATTTTAAATGCGTATGTTTTGAAATGCATATATAGCAAAGAAAAACAATTCCAACAAAATGCAAACATCATTGGGAATGGGGTTGCCAACCTCCAGGTGGCAGCTGGAGATCTCATGGGATTAGACCTGATCTCTAGGTGACAGAGATCAGTTCACTCGGGCAAAATGACTGCTTTGGAAAATGGACTGCATGGCATTATACCCCATTGAAGTCCTTCCCCAAACCCTGCCCTCCTCAGACTCCACCCCCTAAAATCTCCCAAGTATTTTCCAACCTGGAGCTAGCTACCTTAATTGGTAATATTGGGACTCCTTAATGGGGTAATAATGGTCAAAGTGTTCCAAAATTTTTCATTTATTATTTATTGTCAGATTCTCTGTGTTGCTAGCATTCAACTGTAAAATAATCTGTAAGCCGATTTTGAGGAGCAAGAATGATAACGACATCTTGAAGAGATACCAATCAACTCAGACCAAGTACTCGTACATAAAAATAATTCATCTGAGGAAAGTTTAAAAAGAAAGCATGCTTTTACTTAGCCATTAAAACCGCAGTTTTATAAACGGCATTCACAGATCTGGTTTCTGGTGTTCTCAGTTGACACATGGGCAGTATAATGCTATGGAGAGTTATTCTGCATAGATTTCCGTGAGTTTCAGTTGGCGTAACTAAAGGCTTGCACTTCTGTAGTATATCAATATAAGCAGCTTTATGTTTTAACATGGCTTATTTGCCATTTATGTGTTATTTTCTGCAAACTTCGTAAGTTGCCCATGTTAAGGTTTACATTGTACATGCATTTAAATTTTATCAATACACAACTCCAAAAGATTTGTAAATTCAGCAGACAGGCACATGGGAAGGGAATGCCAGATATCCAGGTGGAGCCTGGAAATCTCCCGGAATTAGAACCAATCTCCAGACTACAGAGATAAGTTCCTCTGGAGAAAATGGCCGCTGTGGAGAGTGGACTATGGCATTATACCATGCTGAGCTCCCTCCCCAGGCTCCACCCCCCAATTCTCCAAGAATCTCCCTCTCTGGACCTGGCAACTCAAGAAGGGATGGCACAGAATCCAAAACACCACAACACTTTTTAAGAACTGGCTTATGGGGGACAGATACAGTAGACGCCATCTTTGTGAACGTGACCATCATTTATTGCTGTCAGTGATCTATAAATTGGTTTGACCTAGACAGGCATAGATTTCCTTGTGTGGTTTGCAGTAGGGCTGTCAGAGGGGGATGAGGTCCTGTAGGGTTGCCAGATCCAGGTTGGGGAACTCCTGGAGCTTTGGGGATGGAGCCTGGGGAGGACAGGGACCGCAGTGGTGTATGATGCCACAGAGTCCACCCTCCAAAGCATCCGTTTTCTCCAGGGGATCTGATCTCTGTAGTCTGGAGATGAGCCGTAATTCCAGGAGATCTGTAGGTCCCACCTGGAGGCCAACGTCCCTAGTTTGCAGTGATTAGTGGCCTTAGACTGAAGTAACTCTGCCCAGGATTGCTGAGCTGTTTTCTTTTCTAAAAGCAAGGCTTTTGAACGTTGGGGCTTTTGCTTCACATAGCCCAGTTTGAAAAGTAGACTGGTAACTTCCATTTCAGTGTATTTGAAGAAGTGTGCATGCACACAAGAGTGTATATCTTTAATGAATTTTGGTTGGTCTTAAAGGTGCCACTGGACTTGAATTTTAATACAGATTGTTAGGCTTTCTTGACTTGGCTGCGGTAGCCCTTATTTACTAGCCTGATGTATCACAATGAGGACTGCAAGCATCTATCAGGTCCTTAACTGACTAAAGCTTCAGGCAGTCCATCAATGGCAGTCAGTTTTAATTGATGAGCATCAATTTTAATGTGTGAAGCTGAGATGGGATGCATACCTTTTTTGGAAGCAGTTTTGTTTCAGTTTCATTTTACTGTAGCAAGGAATGAGGAACAAGACTGCTATAAGGATGAGCTGGTAACAAAAAAGTGGTACTTTTTGTACATTTCCATCAGCAGCTCAAAAATCACCTTCATTGATATTTTATTATTAATAATGCTCATTTATTCACAAGTAAGTTGTAAGTAACAATTTAGAAGGCAGTTCATTACAAGTTAATTGCATCTGTTGAAAGCTTTAATCACCATATATTAAAAGGTTCTCCTGGCAATTCACAGTCTGGGGAGAGGCTGTGGTTTGGTGGAAGAGTCTCTGCTTGGTATGCAGAAGGTCCCAGGTTCAATTCCTGGCAACTCCAGTTAAAAGGACCAGGCAGTAGGTGATGTGAAAGACCTCAGCCTGAAACCCTGGAGAGCTGCTGCCAGTCTCAGTAGACAATACTGCCCTTGGTGGACCAGGGGTTTGATTCAGTATAAGACAGGTTAATTCAATCTGTCCATTTTTGTGGCAAAAATGTCCTTGGTTGTAATACAAAATATATTTTAGTGTGTTTTTAATCCCATTCTCTCTCCAAGGAGTGCTAGGCATTGTATATTAGATCACCTTTCTCTTTTTATTCTCACAACAGCCCTGTGAGGTAGGTTAAGCTAAGAATGACTGACCCAAGGTTATCCAGTGACCTGCATGGCTGACTCAAGATCTGAACCTGGTTTTTTCTGGTCCTAGTCCAGTGATGTAACCATTATCCTATGCAGGCTTTTCTTGCACCCCGAGGGATGGTATCGCCAAAGGATCTTGTTGCCCTGGCTACTGAGATTCCAGAGTCTTTTCACCTCATTTGAAAATCTTACCAAGGCCTTGGAGCGCTCAAGCTGGCACAAGCCCTAATTGGGGATTAAGGCTTAAACCAAAACCAAAACCCCCTTAATAATGACGGAACGACTCTACTGATTTAAAATCTCTACCCGCTTCTCATTGGTACCCGTGGTGGCTGGCCGGGTGCCCTTTAGGATTAGGTGTGGCTGACACTGCAACAGGGATCGCTTACAGTCTGACGTTTTCACTTATCATTTACTGGGAGTAGGCGGAGTGTTCTTTCAAAAGGGCAACCCAAGAGGGCTACAAGAAACACTCCAGATCTCGCCGGCAGTGCTGCCTTGCTGGGGAGGGGGACGAGGAGGCATCAGAGAGAGAGAGAGAGAGGGCTCTGGCTTCATCAGCCCCTTGAACACCTTGTTGTTTACTTTCCAGCTCGAAGAATGTTGAAGAGCCCAGTAAAACATGAGCACGCTGACACAATGGGGGTTGGCAAGGCCATTGCCGTGTTGACGTCTGGAGGAGATGCCCAGGGTAAGTGGATCAGTTCCTCTTTGAGATGCTTTCTGGGTTTGGGGTTTTGCTGGGAACCTCGGTGGCCTGAAGAGGCAAAACCTGTCGGAGTAGTTACGATCCGACTTGGAGAATGACTTTGGTGTTTAGATACTTTTGGGGGCATCTGGTGAGCTTAGGGGAAGGCGATCTCCATGTTTTATCTCAAAGGGCATGTTTTAATTGGTAGATATGCCATCTAGCAGGAACGTCCACACTTTAAAAGTCTTTTTGAAGTTCCTCTCTCTGCAAACTATGTCCTTTCTAAGCAGGGGATACCTTTCCCACTGTCATGTCCTCCTTGTGAGCTTCCTAAGGACCAGGGCTATTTTTGGGCAGGAACGCACAGGAACGGAGTTCCAGCAGGCTCCCACGTTGGCCATGCCCAGCAGGAACTCATTAGCATAATAGGCCACACCCAACAGCAGAAACTCATTCAGATCGGCTACAATTCGGGGTGTGTGGCCTAACATGCAAAAACCCCTGGGTTTTGACAACAAACAAGGTAAAGAGAATAAGAAGCAAAAGGTGGGTGTGGCTGGATGACCACACTTCTAGTAACATGGGGTGTGGCCTAATATGCAAATGAGCTGTGCGGTCAGGGGTGTGGCCTAATATGCTAATGAGTTCCTGCTGGGCTTTTTCTACCAAAAAAGCCCTGCTAAGGACATCTGACTGGCCGTGGCTGTAGTCAGAAAACTGGGCTAGAAAGCCCTGTAGTCTGATCCAATGAGCCAGCCCCTGCTGCCCACACCTTCTTTGCTTTTCCCTTCCTGTGCCCCCTGGCTGCCACCGCTTCTGCCTTCTCCCCCAGCAGTCCTCTGCTTTTGTCCTGGATTTTTCCTCCAATTTATGTCTGTTCTGTTTAAAAAATGTCTTGCAAGGAGCTCAGCTCGTCAGCAATTACCTGCCCAAGTGAGAGCACCAAGCATATCATCTAACTGCATTCACTATAAAGGGTCTTGGTGTAGGGCCTTTGTTTGTCTGCTGTTCCTCATTTATCTTTGCAGAGTCCCTAGTTCTTGCTGTTTGTTCCTGAGCTGTGGATTAGTCTGAATCAATGCCTGTTGTAGCTACAGAGCTGACTGTGGGGCCAGTTGAAGCGATGAAATATCTTCGGCGGGTTCCATACGATGGCCCTTTTTTTGCACCACTCAATCCTTCTTTTTCAGCATTCGGCTGCAAATGCAATTAAAATAAAGAGTTCCTTACCGCACTTAATAAAGTTCTAGATTCCCTGTAGAAAAAATTATTTTTCCATAACTAAAAACCAGTCATGTGTCTTATTCAGCTCTCTTCAGCAAAGGACCTGCTTCTTCCTGCTATTTATCTTTTATTCCATTGTTTTAGGCTAATTAATTACCTTCTGGTTTTTTGGAGGCTTTCCAGTTCACCCTTGACACTCATGAATAAATGCTTGATTATCAGTTCTTGTCAGGGAAGAGAAGAAGGCATCTGAAGTACTGTGCTTTTCACTTTGTAGCAGGGCACAGCCACTGCTCATATTTTTGAAGTTTGTTTGTTGTGGTTAATATCCCTGTTCCAAAGACATGCCATTTTAAACATGAGAGAGGAAAAGCCAAGCGTTTGTACATGGGACAGAACTGGCCAGAGAAAGTGGGGAATAATCAGACATGAAAGGAGAAGGGAAGAAGCATTTTTGAAAAAAGAACAGTAGCCCTGGGAAGCTTCAATTTGGTGCTGCAATTATGTTTTAAGTAGAAAAAATAGTCAATCAATTTGGTCTTCAGAAAGATTGAAAAGCAATAAATACGGGAATGCCATCACCAACATGGTCTGCAAACATTCAGTGACCAATTCATGGCAATTGCAGATTAAGAAACTAGTTGAAAGTAGAAAAAATAGTCAATCAATTTGGTCTTCAGAAAGATTGAAAAGTAATAAATACGGGAATGCAGTCGGTTGACCATGCCATCACCAGCATGGTCTGCAAACATTCAGTGACCAATTCATGGCAATTGCAGATTAAGCAACTAGTTGAGGAAGCAACATTTTAGACCTACTGAACTCCTCTGTAACATACTGAGAGATTGCTCCCTTTCTTTATTTTCCACTGGCTGTGATGTCAATGCAGTGATAAATGACATCAGTGCAGTGATAAATAAAAACAGGTTTGTACCTGTGTGCCCACTGTAATCCTAACTCCTCTTTAAGTAGGCCTTTGAGTTGTTCAAGAATGGAAAGGTTGTTTGGAAAAGCATGCTTGCTATTGCTTCTTGTTATAAAGCACCCATGAATGCATAAAAACAAAAGAGAGACACCGGAGGAAACGGGGAGGGAGGGAACTCGTGGGCACTCAACGATTTAATTGCTGAGCAGTTGGGTTAGAACAGATAAAAGGAAGTACTTCTTCACCCAAAGAGTGATTAACCCATAGAATTCACTGCCACAGGAGGTGGCGGTGGCTACAAGCATGGACGGCTTCAAGAGGGAATTAAATATATGGAGCAGAGGTCCATCAGTGGTCATTAGCCACAAGGTATAGATAGGAACTCTCGGTCTGGGGCAAGGGATGCTCTGTATTTTTGGTGCTTGGGGGGAGGGCAACAGTGGGAGGACTTCTAGTGTCCTGGCCCCACTGGTGGACCTCCTGATGGCACCTGGTATTTTTGGCCACTGTGTGTCAGAGTGTTGGACTGGATGAGCCATTGGCCTGATCCAACATTGGCTTCTCTTATGTTCTTATGGAATATAGAGAGAAAAGGAGAACAGAAGGATAGATATGGTTTCAGCTAGACCACCAGTGTGATCCAGGCTACCCCCTGATTTTCTCACTATTTTGTGACTTGGTATAGCCCTTCCCTCGTATGTCATGACTTTGACACTGTGTTGTGGTGAGAGGTTTGTGGAAAAGGTCCCACAAAGAGAAAGAAAGAGCAGGTTACCAGGTCAGATTTTCCATTGATCCAAAATGGGCGTTTCCCCCCTCCACTTGGGACAGCTGCCTCAGCACAAACACCTCATGATAAAATGGTATGATGATGTCACTGCATCAGGACTATACCACATTGCAAATCATCTACCTGTAGAAATCAGTTTTTAAATGTCCATGATATTCTGTAGGGCTGCGGAGTTGGGAAAGAACCGCAATCCTCTGGTGCTTCCACACAAGTCTCAGTTATGGCTGTGTCTGTTCTACAGTTGTTTAAATGGCGTGGTTATCACTGGAAATCTCATGAAATTATAGTATAAACAGGGGTCATTTCCTGCAGGAGCGCACAGGAGCGGAGCTCTGGCAGTAAAGAGCCCAGGGGGCGGGCACATGCAACAAGCCCCACCCCCTGCTCCCAGCAGCCCTCAGTCAGAGCAAGAAGCAGCCAGGTAAGTTGCAGAGCTCCCTCGCCCCCCCTGCCCAAAACAGTCCAGTGGCACCTTTAAGACCAAGTTTTATTCAGGTACAAGCCCTCCCTCCTCTGCGAGGACAGATCTAGTGTCCTGGCCCCACTGGTGGTCCTCCTGATGGCACCTGGTATTTTTCGCCACTGTGTGTCAGAGTGTTGGTCATTGGCAGTGGGCCCCACCAAAAGTCCTGGACCCCGGCAGTGGCTCAGTTTGGTGTAGTGGTTAGGAATGTGGACTCTAATCTGGGAGAACCACTCCTCCACATGCAGCAGCTGGGTGACCTTGGGTCAGTCACAGTTCTCTCAGAGCTGTTCTCTGAAGAGCAGTCCTTGAAAGAGCTCTCTCTTTCAATGCTTGGGAGTGAAAAGTAATCTGTGGAGGCCAACACAAGGCCTTGTCCTTCAGATGTTGCAGAGCGTAGGGGCCAAGTTTTACCGGAGAAGAATCCAGCTTTGTCTCCAAACGTGAGTCCTAAAAGGCCGATGGAAACGTGAGGGAATTTCCGGACTTCCGGTTTATGGCGGCACACTGGCGGACGCACCTCCCAGACCTCCCGGGGGTGCGATCTGTGTGCTAGCGGTTAGGAGGGGTGGCGATTGTTCACCACCACCCCCGGAGCCTTTGTGAAAGGCTCCTAGCCATGGGGCTTTTGGAAGGTGGCCTCTTCACCAGCACGTTGGTGGGGAATTGAGGCGCTCTTCTGCCCCGACGGTTCTGCTGCTACGCGTCGGAGATCAAGTGTTTTAAATGGACTTTAAGTGCGGTTTTATGACCAGCAACGAACAGTGAGTAGAGTAAAAGCGAAATGCCAATAATTTAAGAAGAAAGCCCTCCCCTGGGAACGGCGAGAAAAGCAAGTGGGGGAGGGGCCCTCCCACATGCATAAACTAAAAAGAGAGTTAACAAGGGGGGGAGCAGAAGTCAAAGCGCGGAAATCTGTTTTAAGAAACTTACCAGAGCGCGGATAAGCGTATGGGCGAATTTCAGAGACTTTAGCAAATTTATACAAAAGTAAACATGGATCACTGCCTTGTCGTGGCGAGGGGGCTTGCGCAGTTCAATGAAGCTGTGGGCTATGCCGTGAAGGGCCACCCAAGACGGACAGGCCACAGCAGAGAACTCAGACCAAGCGTGATCCACCTGGAGAAGGAAATGGCAACCCACTCCAGTATTTTTGCCAAGAAAACCCCATGGACAGTATCAAAAGGCTAAAAGATATGACGCCGGAAGATGAGCCCCTCAGGTCGGAAGGTGTCCAATATGCTACTGAGGAAGAGCAGAGGGCAAGTACAAGTAACCCCAGAAAGAGTGAAGCGGCTGGGCCAAAGCCGAAAGGACCCTCAGTTGTGGATGTGTCTGATGGTGAAAGGAAAGTCCAATGCTGCAAAGAACAATACTACATAGGAACCTGGAATGTAAGATCTATGAATCAAGGTAAGCTTGACGTGGTCAAAAATGAGATGGCAAGACTGATCGAGGAAGCGTCCGCCATGCGCGGGAGCCAGACCGGAAGCCCCGCAAACAAAACCCCACTTTGAGCAGGTGTAGAGCAATTAATTACTGCAGGTTTTATCACTCATAAAATGACTCCTGACAAAGAAAAACACGGACATACCAGCTGGGATCCGGACTAGGATTTCTGCTGTGGTTTTCCAGTCACTCCCTTCCCTTCCCACATCAGCCCCAAACCCTATTCTGTGGGGAGGCACTTTGAACTCCTGCCCAATTGGGAGGGAGGTGAGAAAGTCACACTCTGCTGGTAGAAATACTCTGGTATAACTATGCCTATTCTCCCCCTTAACAAGACCCCAGGTTTCATCTGAAGATGAAGTTATGTCGGACGGACGTTGCCGATACGCCTGCATCTTTTAAAGGAAAGTTTCAGACACACACAGCCCCACAACCCCGATCTGAATTGAGGCCAGAGGCAGAGAGGAGGTGTAATGAGGGTTGCCAGCTCTGGATTGGGAAATTCCTAGAGATTTTGGGGGTGGAGCCTGAGGAGGGCCGGGTTTGGAGAGGGGAGGGAGTTCAGTGAATTATAATGCCACAGAGTCCACCTTCCAAAGTGGCCGTTTTCTCCAGGTGAATTGATCTCTGTCGCCTGGAATTCGCTGTAATCCCAGGAGACCTCCAGCCACTGCCTGGAGGTTGGCAACCCTAGGTGGAACCCTTGTACTCCCATTCTGTTTCACTAACCAGTTCACCTCCCACCCACTCTTCAAAGAAAAGTAGACCAGCACTTGTCTTTTTTATTTAAAAAGGGCTAATAAAGTCAGGTGCCATGAAATTGCTCTTCAGAAATCACTGGGAAGAGCTCATCTTGGCCTCTCACTACCTCTATCAGCATCTTGTCTAACGTTCCAGGAAGGATTCTTTCCCTGTCCTGAAATGCGCCTTAGGCCCGGCTGTGCAATGAGGGTCAATGGCAGTGGGCTCTAATCTGGGAGACCCACTCCTCCACATGCAGCAGCTGGGTGACCTTGGGTCAGTCACAGTTCTCTCAGAGCTGTTCTCTGAAGAACAGTCCTTGAAAGAGCTCTCTCTTTCAGTGCTCGGGAGTGAAAAGTAATCTGTGGAGGCCAACGCAAGGCCTTGTCCTTCAGATGTTGCAGAGCCTAGGGGCCAAGTTTTACTGGAGAAGAATCCGGCTTTGTCTCCAAACGTGAGTCCTAAAAGGCCGATGGAAACCTGAGGGAATTTCTCAGCCTCCCTCAGTCTTCAGAGAAAGCAGCAACCACCTGTGTTCTCTGTGGGGGCAGTCACATGCGCCGAACGGATTTTCTGAGTGGTGTTGGATTGCGCCCCTTCAACTGCTGTAGTATATTTTGGAGCCGGCGAGCACGGTGGCCTGGCAGAGGGTTTGCAGGCACTCGCTGTTAAATGTCAGCACACCAAAAATAAAATGTGCAAGTCATATGAGGATGCGATTGGGATACACGGGAGGCTTGGCTGTCCTGACCCGGATCAATAAGAAACTTCACCCCATCTGAAGAGCCAGTGAACAGGAATGTAAGGAACTGCAGAAAGGATTGTTAAGAGCATGGTTACTATAAAGGCCCCACGTTGCACAAACGCAATGCGAGTTCTCATAAGGATTCATCACTGAACGCTTGAACTGTAATACCGTTGAGTGTTTATGTAGCACAGAGTACTTTTCAAGTGCTTGCTTAGTGAGCTAATGCAGCTCAGTGGGTAAGTGGCTGAGTCGTGGATCAAAAAATACCTTGTTCCATGTCAGTACAGCCAGTCTTATATGTTAAAATGCTTCCCTGACATATTTTACCTGGTTCTGCAATTATAGTTTAAGATAATACTTTAAAATCATTAAAGGATTAATATGATTTAATTTAGAAGAAATCAGTATGAATGCTATTGTTAAGGTTAAGGGAAAATATTTAATATCTGAAGATTATAGAATTGCTAGTTTGAATCTAATATAGTCTTTCAAACACAGGGTTATAGTGTCTGGAAAGAGAACTAAGGTCCCTGCCACATGACAGGAAAAAAATGGGCAAAGTGCGGCTTTTAAAAGCCGCACCAAAATAGAGACGCCGTGGCGGGATCCCATGGATCCCCTGAGCCGCGGCGCCATTGCTCCCCGGCACGATCAGATGCCGGGGAGGAAGCGACAGTCAGGAGGGGGAGGCTGCCGGATTCTCGAAGAGACACGTAAGCAATGTTCCCTCTAAGCTGTGTAGTCTTGTGAGCAAAAATTCTACTTTGTGATCTACTGGCATTAAAGTTGTGAGCAAGTGATTTGGCTACTGTATGAATTAGTTTGCACTGGAGCCATCCCTTCCTGAGCTAAAACAAAAATGTGTGAGCTGGAGGCTAAAAAACTGTGAGCTAGCTCACACTAACTCAGTTTAGAGGGAACACTGCATGTAAGGGATTTAATCCTGAAAGCGACCTCAGGAACACCACTGAAAATCGGAGGCAATACTATTTGGATTTTAAAATATATTCCATTTGAAATAAGGAAGAAGAGAAAGAAGTACAAGGACTTAATCCTCTTTCTACAAACAAACAGCATCCCATACAGATGGTTGACCCCGGAAGAGGTCATTTTCAAACTACAGGATAAAAAAGAAAAGATTGACTTTGTTTCCAAAGCACCTGAGTTTATGAGTCTGCAACTGGGTGAACCAGAAGAGGACGCTAAGGAAGAAGATGACAGCAAACTTAGTGACGGAATGGACTCAGTGCCTTCCGACGAGGACTCTGCTTCAGAAAAGGGGGTGGCGGCCCTGAAGCGAGAATACCAATTGAGGATTAGAAAAGATAAAACAAAGTGAAGGCTGAAGAATTCTGAATGGTGCCTTAAAGCATTTATTGTAAATTATGCTCTTGGGGTTGTCTTTAAACAGTTAAAAAATGGTTAAAAAGATAAATAATTTAGCTTAATCAACTATGTTCAATGATATACTAGCATTTTAGATTAACACTTATATAAGCTGATGTAATGATCTCCTATACTTGGGGTTTTAGTTATTAGTGGTTTTCTTTCCTTTCTCCCTAGATATAGACAACCCTTTACCTTTTTTCGTTGTAGTTTGTAGTTTATAGAAAATGCAATAAAAAATCCCCTCCGGGGGGCATAAAATAAGGAAAGAAAGAACCCTGAGGGAATTTCCCAGTCTCCCTCAATCTTCAGAGAAAGCGGCTTTTCCAAAGCAGCAACCACCTGTGTTCACGGATTCTCTGTGGGGGCAGTCACATGCGCGGAATGAATTTTCTGAGTGGTGTTGGATTGCGCCCCTTCAACTGCTGTAGTATATTTTGGAACCGGCGAGCACGGTGGCCTGGCAGAGGGTTTGCAGGCACTCGCTGTTAAATGTCAGCACACCAAAAATAAAATGTGCAAGTCATATGAGGATGCGATTGGGATACACGGGAGGCTTGGCTGTCCTGATCCGGATCAATAAGAAACTTCACCCCATCTGAAGAGCCAGTGAACAGGAATGTAAGGAACTGCAGAAAGGATTGTTAAGAGCATGGTTACTATAAAGGCCCCACGTTGCACAAATGCAATGCGAGTTCTCATAAGGATTCATCACTGAACGCTTGAACTGTAATACCGTTGAGTGTTTATGTAGTACAGAGTACTTTTCAAGTGCTTGTTTAGTGAGCTAATGCAGCTCAGTGGGTAAGTGGCTGAGTCGTGGATCAAAAAATACCTTGTTCCATGTCAGTACAGCCAGTCTTATATGTTAAAATGCTTCCCTGACATATTTTACCTGGTTCTGCAATTATAGTTTAAGAGAATACTTTAAAATCATTAAAGGATTAATATGATTTAATTTAGAAGAAATCAGTATGGATGCTATTGTTAAGGTTAAGGGAAAATATTTAATATCTGATTATAGAATTGCTAATTTTAATCTAATATAGTCTTTCAAACACAGGGTTATAGTGTCTGGAAAGAGAGCTAAATATTCTTTACTTCCATTTTATTTCCCTCTCTATTTCTGATGTGGCTACAATGATAAGAATTGCAATTAGGTTGAGAAAGGAAATATTCTTGAATATGTTTATATTTGACATATATTGTTTGTGTTTATATCTGCCCACTACCTGTCCCCCTCATGCCCTCCTTTTCACCCCCACACCTGCATGCCCCCGACCTGTTTGTGTGTCTTTTTGCCACTTGCAAGTCCTCCCGCTGCCCATTCTCAGCTGCCTTCACCACCTACACGTGCTTTCCCTGACAGCACTGGCCATTGTCACCAGGAGTGCCATCAATGTGTCTCACCCACATGCCTTTCCTCAACGACTCTGGCAGTAGGGAGCATGGGTGCAGACAGGTGGCAAGGAAGGTTGCCACCAGTGTTCCCTCTAAGCTGAGTTAGTGTGAGTGAGCTCACAGTTTTTTAGCCTCCGGCTCACACATTTTTGTCTTGGCTCAGGAAGGAGGACTCCAGAGCAAACTAATTTATGCAGTAGCCAAAATGCTCGCTCACAACTTTAATGCCAGTAGCTCACAAAGTAGAATTTTTTCTCACAAGGCTCCACAGCTTAGAGGGAACATTGGTTGCCACCAGTGGGGGATGTAGGAGGAGGGTTGCACATGCACTGTCTCCTCATGTAAGGGGGAGGAGCATGAATCTCTCACACTGTTCCCTCTCTCTTTTGCCATAACACAGGAAGTAGGAGGCCTTTAACTCTCCCTTCAGTAGTTCCAGAAATCATGCTTATACAGAGGCAGACCACTGGTCTGTCCACTTCTGTCTGATTGGTGGTGGTTCTCCAGGGTTTTTCGTACCACATGTCCGTGTAAAGTGTCGTCAAGTCGCAGCCAATTTATGTTGACCCCAGCAAGGGGTTTTCAAGACAAGTGAGAAGCAGAGGCAGTTTGCCATTTCCTTCCTCTGCAGAGTCTTCCTTGGTGGTCTCTCTTCCAAGTACTGACCCTGCTTAGTTTACGAGATCAGGTGATACCATGCCACCTCCCTCCCTCTATCACCTGCTACCAGATCCTTTTAACTGCAGCTTGCCAAGGATTGAACCTGGGATTTTGTGTATTTATAGCAGATGCTCAACTACTAATCCATGGAAGGTACCGGCTGGATCTTAGGGGAAACCTTTTTACAGTAAGAGCTGTGCAACAGTGGGACCAGCTGCCTAGGGAGGTGGTGAGCTCCCCCTCACTGGCAGTCTTTAAGCAGCGGCTGGACAAACACTTGTCAGGGATGCTCTAGGCTGATCCTGCATTGAGCAGGGGGTTGGGCTAGATGGCCTGTAGGACCCCTTCCAACTCTGTGATTCTGTGAAGGCAGATAGAGAATCCTCAGCTCCTACAGCCATAGAGAAAAACATGAGGTGGTGGATTCAGTAGCGACCTTCATCTGGGTCATGATGTCACCTAAGGTGGATTGCAGTGCTAAAAACATGTCTTTGGGCAGAAGAGGGAAAGTGGTAGGAAAAAGGATAGAGAAAAAGAAGGAACGAAAATAACAGAGCTAGACAGACGTAATAATACAGGGGTGGCCAAACTGTGTCTTGGGAGCCACATGCAGCTCTTTCACATATATTGTGCAGCTCCCGCTACAGTAGCTGGGGAAGCAAAGGGGAGGCATGCCTCCCCAATTGGTATTCCCTTCCCCAGCTGATGCAGAGAAAGAAAGTAACTTAAAATGCATTCTCAAAGCTTCCCCCCCCCCAACAGTCTTGGAGAAGGCATTTGTCTCTTTAAATCCCTTCTCCAAGCCAAACTAACTGGCATGAGGATGGGGGGTGGGGGGGGGGTTTAGAGGACACATTTAATGTTAAAGTTGCCTTCTTTCCACCTCTCTCTCCCTCCCCCGTCTATTTGCTTTCTTTCCACCTTTCTCTCTCTCTCTCTCTTTCTCCCCTCCCTCCCCATCTTAAGTTACCTAATATTAATAAGAGCAAATTTGCATATTTTTCAATAAAAATGTGTGTGATATTTGTTCATGTCTTGTGACTCTCAAACATCTGACATTTATTCTATGTGGCTCTTATGTTAAGCAAGTTTGGCCACCTCTGTAATAATATATTGACATATAAGGTGAGATAGTGGTTTGATTTTGCAGAATGGATTAGCTGTATGTCCCAGGCATGAAAAGATCTGAAGTATTAGGCCTGCCATCTTCTTGTTTTGCCCCATTAGAAAGATCTCAATTGAAATTTTCAAGAGCAGTATGGAGAGCCAGTTTGGTGTAGTGGTTAAGTGGGTGGACTCTAATCTGGGAGAACTGGGTTTGATTCCCCACTCCTCCACTTGCACCTGGCTGGATGACTGTGGGCAAGCCATAGTTCTGATCAGAGCTGTTCTTGAAAAAAAAAAAGTTTCTGTCAAGAGCTCTCTCAGCCCCACCCACCTCACAGGGTGTCTGTTGTGGGGAGGGGAAGGGAAAGGAGTTTGTAAGCCGCTCTGAGACACATTTGGATTGTGAAGGGCGGGATATAAATCCAATCTCCTCCTTCTCCTTCTCCTCCTCCTCCTCCTTCTTCTCCTTCTCCTTCTCCCCAGCC
This sequence comes from Gekko japonicus, assembly GCF_001447785.1. Lineage (NCBI taxonomy): Eukaryota > Metazoa > Chordata > Lepidosauria > Squamata > Gekkonidae > Gekko > Gekko japonicus. The sequence continues at coordinate 121,190 of NW_015172573.1, forward strand.
TGCACCTAGATTCTGGAGTGATTAGATTAGAGGCTAGGGTAAGCCTCACATCTATTAATCTGTGGCTTAAACTAAATCATTCCTTCCAAGACTTTACATTGTTGATTCTTCAGGACGGTTTTCGATCCGCTTGGTTAAAGACAATTTGTCACAAATTGAATTTGTTAGGCCTCCACCCAGAGTTTCTCTTAAAAATGGCCTTCGATCAAGCAAAGGCCCTGGTCAAGCAAAGGATATTGGACACTGAAAGGCAGGGAGACATCAACAGAGTTTCAAATTTCCCGGCATCAAAGGACACTAGATACATTGTAATTCCGGCAGCTTACTTATATTGCTCTTAGAGATCCTGTCCCACCGCAGGGCTTACTCTATGGCTAGATGGAATGTACACCCCTCTGCAGTAGTGGAGGGCCATTATAGAAAGATCCCATTAGCAGAGAGGGTTTGCCTGTGTGGAGAAGGGAAGGGCAAGACAGATGAACATATTTTGCTTCACTTTACTTCACTGCCAGGAAATTCGCACGAAGATTTTTTCACCCTTGCTCAGGAGGTTTTCCACCTGCTCTAAATCCGAAACTATGAAGAAGTTCCTAGAGACAGAAAAGTTGCTTACACAGCTCATGAGAAATTGTTATTAAGGTGGAATAGGTAATTAAGAATGAGAAGGGAGCACTCACTGGAGAAGACCCTGATGCTAGGAAAGATTGAAGGTCAAAGAAGACGGGGACGGCAAAGGATGAGATGGTTGGACAGTGTCATCGATGCAAGGAACATGAAACTGAGCAAACTTCAGAGGACAGCGGAAGACAGGAGGGCCTGGCGGGATCTAGTCCATGGGGTCGTGAAGAGTCGGACTCGACTGTGCGACTGAACAACAACAACAAAGAATTAAGAATAGCCTCCATGTATTTGTATGTTAGTATGCATGTATATGTATGTGCAGGGGAGGTGTTGGTGAGGGTCAGCGGCAGTACTCTTCCAGAATTCCGGGGCCCTGGCAGCTGCCCCACCTCAGAATATGCTGACCTCAGCCCTGTTCAGTCTTTTTCCAGCAACAGACTCTCCAGGTGGCTTCTGTCTGCTTCAGCTCTACCTGCAGAGATACAGTTTGGTGTAGTGGTTGAGTGCCCGGACTCTAATCCGGGAGAACCGGGTTCGATTCCCCACTCCTCCACTTGCACCTGGCTGGATGACCTTGGGCAAGATGTAGTTCTGATAAGAGCTGTTCTTGAAACAGAGCAGTTTCTGTCAGAGCTCTCTCAGCCCCACCTACCTCACAGGGTGTCTGTTGTGGGGAGGGGAAGGGAAAGGAGTTTGTAAGCCGCTCTGATGAGACACCTTTGGGTAGTGAAGGGCGTGGTATAAATCCAATCTCTTCTCTTCTTCTCAGTAGATTGCACATGCACTATCTCCTCATGTAAGGGGGAGGAGCATGAATCTCACACTGTTCCTTCTCTCTTTTGCCATAACACAGGAAGTAAGAGGCCTTTAACTCTCCCTTCAGTTGTTCCATAAATCATGCTTATACAGAGGCAGACCACTGGTCTGTCTACTTCTGTCTGATTCTCCTGGGTCTTTTCATACCACATACTGTCCGTGTAAAGCGTCGTCAAGTCGCAACCAATTTATGTTGACCCCAGCAAGGGGTTTTCAAGACAAGTGAGAAGCAGAGGCCGTTTGCCATTTCCTTCCTCTGCAGAGTCTTCCTTGGTGGTCTCTCTTCCAAGTACTGACCCTGCTTAGCTTACGAGATCAGGTGATACCATGCCACCTCCCTCCCTCTATCACCTGCTACCAGATCCTTTTAACTGCAGCTTGCCAAGGATTGAACCTGGGATCTTGTGTATTCATAGCAGACGCTCAACTGCAGTTTACAAACTCCTTTCCCTTCCCCTCCCCACAACAGACACCCTGTGAGGTGGGTGGGGCTGAGAGAGCTCTTGACAGAAACTGCTCTTTTTCAAGAACAGCTGCGCCAGAACTATGGCTTGCTTAAGGTCATCCAGCAGGTGCAAGTGGAGGAGTGGGGAATCAAACCCGGTTCTCCCGGATTAGAGTCCACACACCTAACCACTATACCAACCTGGCTCCATGGCCCCCTCAGACTGTTCATTATGCTGCTGAGCAACTCTTGTAAGGAAGGACGTAGTCCTGGACAGACAGGTGCACTGTTGGAATTCACTGTATCCAATCACCTGACTGAGGAACCCCATGGGTATTAAAAAAGGAAAAGTGGGTTATACGTTGAGCTGGGCCACAGTGAAAACGTGCAAAAAAATGCTTTCTACTGTATGTGTGGCTGTCCAGAATTGCAGCCATGACTGGCTGCATCCACATGTTATAGGATATTGTGTTATTGTTGTGTTGCAACAATCATTCACGACTAGATTGTGCTGTGTGGACAGGTTGATCCTGTTGCACAATATCCAACAGTTTGTGGGCACAGACTATTGCTATAATTTGTAACCTAAATCTAGATTACTGTATTTTAGTTCTTAGTTGGATTTCCCACTGATATTCACTCCTAATCCATATCAGCCTCCCACCCCACCCTCCAAGTGTTCGTTTTAGGCATTGCTTTAGATCAGTTGATTTTATGACTTATGTTAGTGCCAAATTGGAATGGTCGGAGGTATCTCAGTTTCACCCTGGATAAGCTAGCTCAGTTTCAACCTGGGAGCTGCTTGCTCCATCATGTATTGAGATGCTGGCGAGCGTCTGAACTTCCAAAGGTGACAAGGGCATAGAACTTAAGCTGCAGGTCTTATGATCTGTCCGATGCGTTTCTGTGATCCTACCGTCATACACTTTTTCATTTCTGTAAAGACCTATATTTTATTTTCTTGAACATCGGAACATACGAGCTTTTGGTGGTTGACGTTTAACTCTGTCTCGAAGTTGAATTTACCCACTCCCAAGGTAGTGGGGTTTTTTTGCTCATGTACCATCACCCCATATGTTAAATTATATCTGTAACCCCCCATTCATTCTTAACAATGGCCATGTCCAATGACACATGGCAGGGTTTGTAACTTTCAAAGGTAAAGTAAGCTGCAACTTTGCATTGTCACCCACTTTTTTCTCCTAGTTAAACTTCTGCCCTAAGGGGTGCAGCAGAGGCTGAAGGGTTTGTCTGGCCTTCAGGCTTGGTTTTTTTAATTGTTAGTTTCTCAAACCTTCCTTTCCCTTTCAGACCAGGAATCCTGGCCCACAGTTCCTAGTCCCATTCCTCTGGGCTGAATGAGACAGTTGAGGTCTCAGAGGGTTTCTTCTGGTTTTACATGCTTGTGTCATGTTTTCAGTGTGTGTGTGTGCGTGTATAGGGAGGTGCTGCAGCCAATGTTCCCTCTAAACCGTGGAATCGTGTGAGCAAAAATCCTACTTTGTGAGCTGCTGGCATTAAAGTGGTAAGCGAGCGATTTGGCTCCGGCATCAATGAGTTTGCTCTGGCGCCATCCTTCCTGAGCGAAGACAAAAATGTGCGAGCCGGAGGCTAAAAAACTTAGAGGGAACACTGGCTGCAGCTCACTGGTAGAGGATCTGCTTTGTGTCCAGATGGTCCCAGGTTCAGTTCCCAGCATCTCCAATTAAAAAGGACCGAGTAGTAGGTGATGTGAAAGACATTTACCCTAGACTTTTGAGATCTATTGCCTGTCGGATGGTAGTCCAATGGCTTGGCTCAGGATAGAGGAGCGTCATGTGTTCATTCATTGAATTCAGCTCATGTCAAAACGCTTAGCCCCCCTGTTAGATGTTTCGTCTCCTGC